>NW_020861932.1:0-35057 GCF_003713205.1 Coffea eugenioides
GACGTGTAGCGAGCTGTCAAACTATTGTCGATCAAGCACAACATAGAGTACAAAGTGTGGGAAAGTAAATCGACTACCTGGTATGTTCGTTGAAAGTCCCATAGTGCCTCCCTTCTATATAATTGGCAGCTAAGAGGCACTCTGAGATGCACACATAATATGTGGAAGATTATAACATTTATGAAGGAGCACATGTATATGCGAGTTTCGAATTCTAATGACCACCGACAGCTGAGTTCAAAACTCATAGCAGAGTACATAATACACCACGTCGAGAATGGTCCACTGTATGCCATCAAAGAAACACAAACGATCATTAAACGTGCTTTTGGTATGGATGTTTCGTACAAAAATGCATGGGATGCTAAGTGACGTGTGATTGATATTGTGTATGGTGATTGGTCAACTTCAATAGCCGTACTGCCTACATACATGCAGGAATTAATGAAAGCCAATCTTGGAACATTTGTCGAGTAGGAGCACTATCCGTAAAGCAGTGTTGGATGCATAATCTTTCATTACATGTTTTGGGCATTTGGGCCGGTAATCAAGTCATTTTGACACCTTAAACCAATTATTTGTGTTGACGGCACATTTATAAAGAGCACATACAAAGCAAAATTATTAGTTGCTATTAGCTTTGATGCCTCCAATCGGCAGTGGCCGATTGCATCGCATTTGTAGACGAGGAGACAAATCGGAGTTGGGCATGGTTCATGTCATATTTCGACGTCATGTGTGTCGTGAGGTGGAAAATATATGTGTCATTTCGGATAGGCACAAGGCATAACACAGGCTATGAATACTTTGTCAGAGTGAAAGGAACCGATGGCTGTGCACCGATACTATTTAGTACACATGCAAAGCAACTTTACGCAGAAATTTCGGAGTGAATATACACTAATACATAGTATTAATACACCAAATATGAGTTTAATCATTGATCAAATGTCATTGTTTAGATTGAAGGATCTTATATGGGTTACTGGAGCAGCAAATCAAGACAAAAAATATGAGACATTTATGGAACAAATATGGTTGTTAAATGAAGAGGCATATAAATGGTCGAATGGTTGTTCTATCAAACTGGAACAGTGGGCATTATACAAGGATGGGAGATATCAGTGGGTCGACACATCGATGAACGTAACCGAGTGTTTCAACAATGTATTACATAATATTCGGTTATTACCAATAACAGCATGCGTATAGTTCACTTTTAACCAAACTTTTGAACTCTTTACATTGAAGCAGAAATTGGCTTTTCAACATGATATATGTTTTTTCTAAAGAAATATGGATGCCATTCTTGAAAAATGAACTAAAGGCAATGACGGATTCGGTACAATTATATGATCACAGATGTAAATTTTATTACATTATCACTGGTCGACGCAATAATAGAAAAGGTGGCAATACACAGATTGTCAAGTTTGGGAATGACACATGTACGTGTGGCAAGTGAGTTGAATTCAGATTCTCATGCTCGCATGTATTTGCAGCTTGTTATAGGTCAGGTACAAAATTGTACCATCTGATAGGTCATGTGCACCATTTTTAGCCTGACAATCTTCTCTTGAAGAACAGTTTCAATCTCTGTCGGACTCGACTTATTGGATTCCTTCGGAGTTACGACTTAATTACGATATAGGAAGAATTAAACAAAAGAGACCCAACCCTAAGGTTATAGCTATAATACATAACCAAATGGATCGTCGATATCCCAATACCTCTCGTCATTGTAGTCACTATTCACAGACACGCCATAATGCCTCAATTGCCCTTATTCTAGTCATTTTCATGTGTAAAATATGAACGGAAGAAAATTAGTTAAAAGTTATGCAGTCGTCGACTATATGTTATGTTAGTTTCTCTAAAAAATAATTGAGAGAATATACTCTAAACAAAAAGTGTTACACTAGTTTTTTTTTTTTTAATGATTATTCTGGACAAAAACACGATAGTGGTACCATAAGTGCACAATAGCATGTGCTAACTGCAATCAAAATACCATATAACTTGAATTCACCAAAAAAGACAAAATTAAAAATGTAAATGATGGGCCTCATATACCTGGACTTCCCAAGGCAGCCCAGGATTTTAGAAGACTTGCAGACCCATGATGCGATCTGGATACATGGGCCTCTATAGAGAACTTTGAGTGACATTTCTGGCCCTCAAGTCAATGCGGAAACAGCTTTCTAAACCAAAACAACTGACCAAACAGTCCAATGCAAACTAGTGTTGATCTAGAGCAAATTACCTGGTAACCATTGAACTTTTAGAATAATCGAGATTTGGCCACTCAACTATCAATAGTATATTTTTATCAATTGAACTAAAAAAATATATAAATTTTTTCCATTCCATCTGATTCTCTGTTAACTCTACTAGATTAAACTATTAATAGTGTGTCTCATGAACCATTTAGACCCTTTAGTCTAGTAGAGTTAGCAGTGAAATTAGATGAAATGATCCAAAACTTACACTTTTAATAGTTTACTGAATAAAAATATACTATTAATAGTTGAGTGACCAAATTTTAACCACTCAAAAAGTTTAGTGGCTATCTGGGTAATTTGCGTATTTATTAATTGTAGTATCTTCGTTTGGACTGAGGAATTTAACAAAGGATTTCAAATTCACCAGAACTGTTCTAGTTGTTTGAATTGTTTAAAAAATATTTGAATTTGTATTTCACAAATTATCAAAAGCACATTTCAATGCTAAAATAATTGATGATTTACAAATTCAAATACCTTTTAAATAATCTCAACAACTAAAGGGATTTGAGAAAATTTCAAATCCTTGTCAAATCATTCAATCTAAATGCAAACTGAAATAGTTTGATGTAATGAACTCTATACTAATGCGAAGGGAGAAACCTTTCCTCGTTGTAGTTGTTTCCATCCACTTGCGGTCAATTTTAAGTAGCAAATATCTACAATCAAGGCTAAAGATGAGATTGTATATACATTTTCTTCCTAAATTGAGTTAAGGGACCCAAGAATACTCCTACAGCTGGACATTTGAATAAAAAAAATTGTACGTTTTCATTCGACATGGATAGGGTACTAATTGATAGCCATTTGCCATATGTCCCACTTGGAGTTCTTGATTCCGTGGCGCGGCCCAACAAAGCAGCCGCGCCGTACTACCTATTTAAAGTTTGAGAATAGGTCGATCTCCTAATGTTTTACCTATATGTTTTATTAGTGTCTCCATTCTTTTGATCATGGTATTGATTATTAACAAAATTATGAAACAAAAATGTTATTTGCACTCATTTTTTGGTTGATTACAGTGTCACCATTTATTTTATGATAGAGTCTAATAAATGAGAGCCATATGATAAAAATGATAGTGAAAGTGTGATTAACAAAAATTGGAGTACAAATAACATTTCTTTTATAAAATAAGCTCCAAAAAATATTTTCTCTTTTTACAGAAGTATATCTCATTTCTTTTTCAAAATTGTATGCATAACAAATTTGTCAAGATCATTACAAGTCAAGGGAAGCTCGTTTCAAGTCTTCGTGACCATTTTTTTTCTCCCCATTTGACAATTTTTAAAAATGCGCTCTTCCTTCAATTTCCCCCTCTAAAAAATCTGAAATAAGTTAAAATGTCTTTTATCTTTTACTTTACAATTCAAAATCATGTTTCAATATTATGAGTAAAATCTATCAAAATTTTAACCTTGTTTCATTTCAAAATTTTCGTTGTAAAGTATTTAATCGAAAATAATATCTTTATATAGCAGTGATTTTAGTACATGATCTACATAATTTTGTCCTTTACTATTCTGTCTTTTGCCCCTACTGACCTCTGGTCCTCCTGACTCAACCACTATTTAATGCAATTGGTAATTATTTGAGAACTATAATTGTTCAAGCATTTTTTGGACGGGTTGTGATGAAATCCCCCGTGAATCCAATTTCTCTGGAAAAAGAAGACAATCAAGAATCCCAATGATCAATTTATGCATGGGAGAATAATAGTAGAAGAAAAAACTCGAGGAGTTTCTCCTCTTATGACTAGGGATTCAATAGAATAATATGCTTTAAAATGCCCAGAGGCAGACACCCACAAGAAAGACAGAGGGTGTAAATTTGCAAACATAGCTGATAAATATTGACATCTACAAATAAATCAGTGGTTTAAAAAAATTCTTGCAATATTTAGTCAATAATGTATCCATAGGTTTACAGTTAAGTGTTTAACTCTTGGAAGAAAATAAAAAGGAAAAAAATGTAAAAGAAACTGTAGACAATGGAATTTTAATTAAATTCCAAAAACTACCATTGGTCTATAAAATATTTTTGTCCAATCGGATATTGCCATATGGCATGTACACTTGGAAAAATTGGTTATTAAATGACCAATTATATTTTGCCACGTGTCAAGGTGAGGTGTTCCAAATCAATTCAAATTGCAGGGGTATCTCCACCAACCAAATCACATCATATCACATGTTTATCGGATAAATATCTAAATATTTATTTCTTATTAAAGGGATAATATTTAGAGTTGTTTAATCCAAATATATCTCTTATATACTGCAATAGCCTGACCAGTCAAACGGCGCCACGTCACGTGTCCCCACGAGTTTGGCCAATCGAGGAATTACTTATCTCTTTATTAATAAATATAAAATAAAGAGATAATATTTGGCTAGCACAGTCCTAATATGACTGCACGTCTTGCAAGACAAGTAAAGTGGTACACAGGTCTTCAACCTCTACCCCTTGCTACAGCTATAAATAGAGGTCTCTCAACCAAATCAAGGACACACAAAAAAATACACAGAGGGACTTCAAAGAGCATCATATACGCTCAAAGCATTGAAGCTCCAAGCTACAAAGGTTCGGCTCTTCAAGCTCTCCAAGTCTCCCAGATATCAAGACTTGAGTCTTCAAATATCTTTTAAAGTTCTTCGAATCTTCTATATCAAGATTTGAAGGAATCGGTGGTGGATCCAAGAACAAGCTGCGAAGCCCTTGGATTGGCGTTCGAAGAGAAGAATCGAGGGAAACTCTCCACAAGTTCGAGAAAACCCCAGAGATTGTACCTACATACTTTTCTAAATTTATATATCATATATTTGTCGTGCATTTTTCTTGTCGTTTTGCAGACTTGAAATTTTATCGCGTACAAATTTTTGGCACGCCCAGTGGGACCATCTCTGCCTTCCATCTCTTCTCCTCGAATATTCAACTACGTCTATCACCAATGGCACCAAAGAGCAACAAAATCGTGATTGCACGTTCCAAGGCTACTGATGCTAAGCCTGTTCAGGAAGCTGCACACGTTGCCACCAATACCCGCGTTATTGGCCCCGTGACAAGGAGTATGACGAGAGCCTCCACCCAAAGTAGCATGGAACCCTCGGCGCCAACTCCCGTCTTCGGGTCAACATCACAAATGAGCTATTCCTCCACGATGGGGGTCCAAGACGTTTTCACCTCGATCGAGAAGGCTCTTGCCATGCTCGAATTTGGATCCGAACCCAAATTTTATAAGCATGACGATGATTCATCAAGCACTGGATCAGCCTCTTCACATGAAACTCTTCATTCAAGATTTTGTATTGAAGATTCTGCTGCTTCTTCTGCTGCAATGCCCGCCATGATGACAAATACTTTGAGTCTCGAAGAACAAGTTTCGAACATGTCCAAGATGATGGAAACCATGATGAAACACGTTAAGGACCAAGATGCTCTCATTGCTCAACTGCTCACCCAGAAAGATCATGCTCCTGAAGGAAGCCATGCGAATCGTAAGGAGCACCAAGAGCGTGAAAAAGGTAAAGACAAGGTGAAGGAAGTATATGTGACCGCCGATGGAGCTATTCCCGTGGAACAACTGAAGGAGCTTGTTGAAGGCGTGATCAAAGATAAAAAGGAGGGTGGTTCAAAGTCAAGCTTTACCTACTGCAAGCCTTACACTGCTAGAATTGACAACCTAGCAATGCCCGCTGGATATCAACCGCCTAAATTTCAACAGTTCGATGGAAAAGGCAGTCCAAAACAACATGTGGCCCATTTTGTCGAAACTTGCAATAACGCTGGAACCTATGGTGACCTGCTAGTCAAACAGTTCGTCCGATCCTTGAAGGGCAACGCATTTGACTGGTACACTGATCTCACTCCGGGGTCCATCGACAGTTGGGAACAACTGGAACAAGAATTCTTGAATCGCTTCTACAGCACTAGAAGAACCGTTAGTATGCTAGAATTGACTAACACTCGTCAATGGAAGGATGAACCTGTGGTCAACTATATTGATAGATGGAGAAGTCTGAGTCTCAACTGCAAGGACAGACTGTCTGAACCCTCTGCCATAGAAATGTGCATCCGAGGAATGCATTGGAGCCTAAGCTACATTCTACAGGGTATACGTCCAAACACATTTGAAGAATTAGCTACTCGTGCTCATGACATGGAGTTAAGCATCACGGCCAATGCAACTGATGGGTTTCCTATTCAAGCTCCGCGAGCGCAGCCATCTCGTCAAAGCAATGACAGGCAAGAAAATAAAAAAGGGGGCAAGCCTCCTTCAAAATTCAGTAATAAGGAGTCCATGGCAATAAATACAGCTCCCATGAAAATTGCTACCAAAGTGAGCCGAAAGGTCACTGAGAAATTGGATCCATCTCAAAATAGGTCAATAAGAAGACCCACGTTAAAAGAGATGCAAGAAAAAGAATACCCATTTCTTGAATCTGATTTACAAGGGATGTTTGATGACCTTTTCAAGGAGAAACTCCTTGAACTTCCTGAAATGAAGCGCCCAGAGGAAGCCGGTCAAGTCAATGATCCGAATTATTGCTGTTATCACCGCTTGATTGGTCACCCTCTCACTAAATGCTTTGTCTTTAAAGACAAAATTATGGAATTGGCACGTCAAGGAAAGATCCTTCTCGAGGAAGATAAAGCATCGGCAAACCAAACAACAATAATGTTTGGGTCTGTGTGTTGTCCGATAGAAATTCTAACCACAACAAGCAGTACTTCGCCCAAGGAGGTTGAAAAATCGTCAATTGAAAATGTTATTGAAGATGACAACGAAGGATGGACTTTAGTCACTCGAAAGAGGACTTGCAAGCCAAAAACAAAGAAGTATATCTTTTCGAAAAGCATTCATTCGACAAAGCCGAAAGTGACGATGAAACGACGAAATGCGACAAAGAAACAGAAGGGAGTCGCCACAACACCAATTTCGTCAGATTTTCAGCTTCTTCAAGAGGTTCGACAGCCCGTGACATTAAGAGAATTTATACCCAAAGGGTATTTAAGTGACGATACTGATAATTCCACTTCTTGTAATGTCGTCAAAGCCGAAAATTCTCAAGTCACACAAATTGGCACTGAATTTGAGAAAAAGCTCAAAATCGATGATAAACCACCGGTGGATTGTGCAACGACCATCATTTTTGATGATGACGATTTAACTGTTGAGTTCAAGACCCACAATCGACCATTGTTTGTTAGTGCATATGTTCGAGAACAAAAGATGAATCGGATACTCATTGATGGGGGATCTGCCGTCAATATCATGTCCGTACGTGCTATGAAAGAGTTAGGAATCTCAAGTGATGAACTCTCCCAGAGCCGCCTCATGATCCAAGGATTTAACCAAGGGGGGCAAAGAGCAATTGGCCTCATAAGGCTTGAATTGCTCATTGGTGAGCTGTCTTCAAGTGCGTTATTTCATATCATTGAAGCCAAAACCTCTTATAACATGCTCTAGGGAAGGCCCTGGATTCACGAGAATGAAATTATACCATCTACTCTGCATCAATGTTTCAAGTATTGTCGAGACGGTATTGTTAAGAAAGTCACTGCCGACGACAAACCGTTCACGGAAGCCGAAACTCACTTTGCCGACGCCAAATTTTATCTTCACAAAGAAGCAAAAAGAAAGGAATCGGTGAGGGAAGAAAGTCAAGATTCCAAAGTACCCATTTTGCGGTATACTCCAAAATCAAAGAGAGAAGAAGGTCAGTTTTCTTTTATCAGAAATGACACATTAAATGTTCCGCTCACCAAGATAGAGCCTGTCAAAATTGAGAAGGTGAGCTTGCAAGGGTTTATCCGTCCCAAAGAAGAACCGGCAGTGGAACATTACTCGCTACCAACTAATCGGACTCAAGAAGGTTTTGATCCAAACGCCTATAGACTTCTTGCTAAGGCGGGTTATAACCCAAATGAGAAGAATACATTGGGCAAACTCCCTCCTGAAGTGACTGGCGAGAAGACTCACGGATTGACACCTACGCAGAAAATGTTGAAAGAAAAGGGTTATAATGTTGAAAGTTCATCGATGGGTCTTGGTTATCAACCGCCCTCTCCTGTTCGTATAATGATCAAAAGAGCGAGTTGTAACTATGTGAACGAAGAAATGGAGGTCACAAGCCGAAAGAGATCTGTGTTCGACCGATTGGGAAATAAGTCAAAACGTACTTCTGTGTTTGACAGACTTGGCCCGCAGCCGAAAAATTTGAAGTCGCCTGTCTATGAGAGATTAGGCAGTAAAAACAAGAGTACCAAGTTGCCAAGGAAGAAAGTCTTACTCCAATAAAGAAGAACGGACCAAGAAAGCGAGTCTCCAATTTCTTCATGCACTATGGAGACTTATTCAATGTAAGAATTGAAACCATTTTTGAGGAACCGGGTCAAGAAAGTATGGCTTCCTGTCACCATATTACGATCAGTGATCCCGAAGAAGAAGAAGAAGATGCAGACGACGCTCCCCCTGAACTTGAGCAAGGGGTAAAAAATACGGTCGATGAGCTAAAAGAGATTAACCTTGGCACAAGCGACGATCCTCGCCCAATTTACATAAGCTCTTGTATGACTCCTGAAGAAGAAAAAGAGTATGTTGATTTGCTGCTCGAGTTCAGGGACGTCTTTGCCTGAAATTACTCAGAAATGCCTGGTTTGGATCCAAGGGTCGCCGTTCATAATTTGTCCGTCAAGCGAGGAACAAAACCTGTCAAGCAAACGCAAAGGCGCTTTCGGCCCGAATTGATTCCTCTGATAGAAAATGAGATAAATCGATTGATTGAAGCCGGATTCATACGAGAAGTAAAATATCCAACATGGATTTCAAGCATCGTCCCTGTAAGGAAGAAGAATGGGCAAATTCGAGTTTGTGTTGACTTTCGAGACTTAAACGAGGCTTGCCCCAAAGATGATTTTCCTCTCCCCATCACAGAATTGACGGTAGATGCTACAACCGGGCATGAAGCACTATCTTTTCTCGATGGATCGTCTGGCTACAATCAAATACGTATGGCGCCAGAGGATGAGGAGCTAACTGCCTTCCGCACCCCCAAGGAAATTTATTGCTATAAAGTAATGCCGTTTGGCTTGAAAAATGCTGGAGCGACATATCAAAGGGCAATGCAAAGAATATTTGATGATATGCTCCATAGAAATATGGAGTGCTACGTTGATGACCTTGTGGTGAAATCAAAGAAGCGAGAGGATCATATTCAAGACCTTCGAAGAGTTTTTCAACGCCTTCGGAGATACCAATTAAAGATGAATCCTTTGAAGTGCGCATTTGGAGTCACTTCTGGCAAGTTTCTTGGTTTCATCGTTCATCAACGGGGGATAGAAGTCGATCGATCTAAAATTGATGCCATTGTGAACATGCCTGAACCGCGAAATATTCATGAATTGAAGAGCCTTCAAGGGAAGTTGGCATATATCCGGAGGTTTATCTCTAATTTGGCCGGGCGATGCCAACCCTTTAGTAGACTGATGAAGAAAGGGGTACCCTTCGAGTGGGATGAATCGTGTAGGAATGCTTTTACAAGCATCAAGGCGTATCTCATGAATCCCCCAGTGCTGGCTGCGCCCATTCCAGGAAAACCATTGATTCTCTATATTTCCGCTCAAGAACGGTCGGTTGGGGCCTTACTTGCTCAAGAAAACGATGAAGGTAAGGAGAATGCACTGTATTACTTGAGCCGGATGATGACATCTAATGAGTTGAACTACTCGCCCATCGAGAAGTTGTGTTTGGCACTTATATTTGTCATTCAGAAGTTGAAACATTACTTTCAAACACACACTATTCGACTCATATCTAAGTCTAATCCCATTAAATACTTCATGGCAAAACCTGTACTGTCTGATCGACTCGCGAGATGGTACCTCCAGTTTCAACAGTTTGAAATTATTTACGTACCTGCGAAGGCTGTCAAAGGACAAATATTGGCAGACTTTTTAGCCGATCATCCCCTACCTGCCGAGTGGGAGTTGACTGATGAACTTCCCGATGAAGAAGTGTTTATGGTCGAATCTCCGTGGTCGATGTATTTCGATGGAGCCGCGCACCGTGACGGAGCCGGTGCAGGAATTATCTTTCATACTCCTGAAGCAGATATATTGCCATACTCTTTCACTTTAACACGCCGGTGTTCCAACAATGTGGCTGAATATCAGGCGTTGATTCTCGGTCTTGAAACGGCTGTAGACATGAAACAGTTGCATCTTAGAGTCTACGGTGATTCAAAATTGGTGGTAAATCAACTTCTTGGTGTTTATGATGTCAAGAAACCCGAATTGATCCCATATTATAAGTATGCAAGGCAACTCATGGGATATCTGGGCGATGTCACTATAGAACATATCCCTAGAAATTTCAACCAACAAGCTGACTCTTTGGCAAGGGTGGCGTCCATGATCACTCTGCCTTCTCATCGAAATCAGATTTCAATATGTCAAAGTTGGGTCATACCTCCGATGTTTGATGAAGATGATGATGGTGAGGAAGAAAATGCTTATCATATTTTTGTCCATGAGATCGAAAAGGAGGATTGGCGTCACCTCATCATTGATTACCTTAATCATGGGAAGTTACCAGAAGATCCTAAGAAAAGGGTTGATATACGTCGTCGAGCACCACGTTTCATTTACTACAAAAGGACGCTTTACCGAAGGTCATTCGATGGGGTGTTTCTACGATGTCTTGGAGAAGATGAGGCCATGCAAGCAATGGAGGAGGCTCACTCTGGGATATGTGGTGCTCACCAATCTGGCCCGAAATTACACTTTCGCATTAAAAGAATGGGATACTACTGGCCAACAATGGTGAAGGACTGTATCGATTTTGCTAGAAGATGTCAAGCTTGTCAATTCCATGGCAATTTCATCCGTCAACCTCCTGAACCATTGCATCCAACTGTAGCTTCTTGGCCATTCGATGCTTGGGGTTTGGATATAGTTGGACCGCTTCCAAAATCTTCCGGAGGACACATTTTTATTTTGGCAGCGACGGATTATTTCTCAAAGTGGGCCGAAGCGGTTCCTCTAAGAGAGGTCAAAAAGGAGAATGTAGTAGATTTTATCCGCTCGCACATCATTTATCGATATGGGGTCCCGCGTTATATCATCACCGATAATGGTAAACCTTTTTGCAATGTAGCAATGAACAAACTTTGCGAAAAGTTTCATTTCAAACAATACAATTCGTCCATGTACTACGCTGCCGCAAATGGACTCGCTGAAGCATTCAACAAGACCTTATGTAATCTGTTGAAGAAAATCGTGGATAAATCGAAAAGGGATTGGCATCTTCGGATTGGAGAAGCGCTTTGGGCATACCGAACCACTTTTCGAACTCCCACACAAGCAACCCCATATGCGCTTGTTTACGGTGTTGAAGCTGTTCTTCCACTTAAGTGTCAAATACCTTCGCTAAGAATTGCAATTCAAGAAGGGCTCAGTGGAGAAGATAATGTTCGTCTTCGCCTTGAGGAATTAGAAGCACTCGACGAAAAGAGATTGGAAGCTCAGCAACGGATTGAGTGTTATCAGGCTCGCCTTTCAAAGGCATTCAATAAGCACGTTCGACCCCGCTCTTTTCAAATTGGAGAGTTAGTGCTCGCCGTTCGGAGACCAATCATTCTCACTCATGGCGGACAAAGAAAGTTTACTCCTAAGTGGGATGGTCCATATGTCATTCGAGAAGTATATACAAATGACTCATACAAGTTGGTTGCCGAAGATGGATTAAGGGTTGGCCCCATCAATGGCAAGTACCTAAAAAGGTACTATGCATAATCGGAACCGCGCGATGCTCTTGGCCCGCATGAGCTAAAACTGTGGATGGCAACCACCAACAGTGTAGTATGTGGTTAAACTGCTGAAACACTCCACCAAGTCTAAGGTGGTAAACAAATAGATACTCCTGGCCCGCATGAGGTTAAAATGCGAACGGCAGGAACTACGTGTGACTTGATTCCCTTGTTGGGATACGTAGGCAGCTTGGAGGGCATCCTCTAAGTTCAGTTACACCGCTCCAAATCAAATCCTTGTCCCTTACAAAAAAAAAATGAAAAAGAATTTTCTCTTTCCAAAAAATATAAAAAAATATAAAAAAAAATAATAAAATGCTCCATTTGAGTTCTTTTCTCTTAAAAAAAACATGAGATAAGAAATGAAAAGCATTTTATTATTCAAAAGAAAACTCATTACATGGAAAAAATGAGTGATAAAATAATTCAAGGAAAAGAAGAACATGGTGGAAAGTCTAAATATCAAATTTGTATTCCACTACAGCTACTTTATATGATTCAAGTGCAGACTTCATGTCTTCAAGTTCCTTCATTGCGTTATCAGTCATGATGCTAGTATTTTCAATGGAAGATAGCTCATCATGCGCTTGGGTTATTTCGGCCTGGATCTCCTTGAAGGTCTCATACTTTTGATCGATAGTCGAACTGATTTCCAGGCCTTGTTTCTCCAAACTGATGAGTTCCTGTTGCAGAACCTTCTTCCTGTCTTCAATGGACTGCAACTTTTCTTCAAGACTTTGCAAGTGACAAGTTAGTCCTTCTTCCTTTGCCTTAACTCTCTTGAGTTGGACGGTCGCGTTGGAAAGGAGTTCTGCATGTGTTTCTTTGCTCATCCTTTCCCACGATGAGGATGCCAGAACATCATATGCCTCCGCCTTGGCAAACAATTCCATCAAGTGATCTTTTAAAGGGAGACCATTGGTAGAATCCGTTCTTGTGATTTCCGCAATGATTTCCTCTGCACACTCTTTTAAAGAAGAGATCTGTTCAGTTGGAGTGTCAAGAATCTGTCCGCGAAAATCCATCAACAAACTCTGCAAGTACTTCCTTCGATGCGCCTGGATCAATTTTTGACCATGAAATTCTGAAACCAATGCTACCTTAGGTTTTTTCCGGATTTCGTGCAAATTAGACAGCTCCTTCTTTGACAAAGCGCCTCCACTGGGGGCAAGTTGCTTTGGGATGCTGATAACGACTTCGTCACCTTTCTTGTTTGAAATTATAGCATCAGTCTCAAGTTCAAGTGGTGAATTGGTATCAACATCTTCTTGGTGGAATTCAAGAAGTGGGGGCTGAAAAAAAAAATGTTTTGAGGGTCTTTTTTTTTTAAAAAAAAAGAAAAGGAAAATATGATTACCTTAAGTGGCGACACTCCAACCGACGGTGGTGAAAAGGAAATTTCCTCCAAATCAGAAGATGTCCTCTTCTTCGATCGGTTCCAATGACGGTCTTGGCTACTACTGCCGCTTGCCAACGAATGGGTTCCTCTCTGGGTAGATTCGATACCCTGAGCTTGAGTCCCTTCTTGTCCTATAGCCTCGAGAGAACCACGATCGTCCATCATTTCAATTTCGACATCTTCTTCTGTGTGAGTCACTGATAAAGATTTTGAAACCATGGGCGGCATCTTCTTTGCTGGAATCACTGGTTGCGCCTCTTTGATGGCCTGTCGAGAGTCCTTGGAAGACTTATTTCTTGTAACAATATTTTCCAAGGAGCTACTAATGGTTTTGTTCTTCCGCAAGGTAGATGAGGTAAGACCCGTTACAATCTCTATAACTCCATTAGGATGCACTGACTCGTTGGCGGAGGTAATCTTGCTCTTCTTCGATGATTGCTGAGGGATCTTAACGGTAAATTTTAAGGGAGTTGAAGAGACACTATTTGACCGAGTCGACCACCAGGCATCATAGTCTTTGGTGATCAATGGATACTTCCTGTGCATGGGTATAGTCATCCGAGATCGCGTCTGAGTGCGAACTGAGGAATCCCATAGTTGAATAGCTTCACCTAAGGTATAAGTGTGAGTGATCTCTTTCAAGTTGTTGGGGATGTCCTGACAAAAACCGAATTAACTGCTGAACCTGCAAGGATTATATTTTTCAGTAATGAAAGTATTATCCTTACGTAGAGTTAAATGGCAAGAGCGTTGACTAATGAAGTAGCTCATGAGTCTTGATGATAAGGATCCGGCATCGATCAACGCCTTTTCTTCATTCTCAGTCCAGCACAATTTAGGAAGCATCAAAGGATTCGTTTCTTTGAAGATTTCCTCAGCTTCCAATTGGCCATAAAATATTGCCATCTTCTCACCACTAAATCTTGTCATGCGCGCGTGGTGGCTACTCACTTGATGATTTTCGTAGTATACATCGAAGTATTGGCCAATCCAAGCATAGACGTAATGGATTGGAAAAGTTACCTCACATTCTCCAAGGTTAGGGGCGTGGACGATCTCCCTCAACCCATGATATATGCTCGCAAGGACGGGAATTGCAAGACAAAATTTTTTTCCTGTAGCCATTAAGCATGCAACCTTGAAAACACTTGGGCGAATACGGTCGACCTTTTTGCTTGGCAAAAGGAACTTGCAGATCCAACACGCTATGAATGCCGCAATATAGGTCTCCTTTCTTAGAGACCCTGGGATACCCAGGGTGTCAAAAGGGACATTGAAGTCATTCGTATCGGCAAGGTCGTAAGGCTCCACGCTTCCAGAAGGGTTGTAAGTCATTTTTTGGTTTAGATGTGGTCTTCCTTCTATTCGCTCTATTCGGAGGAGCCCTATACCTAGCCTCTGCTTTGAACCAGAAGCGAATCCAGTCCTTCATCCATACCCCTTGGTCGTTCGTCCAGAGGTGGTAGTAAGCCGAAAAAAGATGCCTGCAACTTTCAGGGAGAAGTGGTTTCCCTTCTTTGTCACGAGTGAGGAGCTCCCGCGCCGAAGGAACAACTTCATCGAAAAACGTGCCGTCAATCGAAAGGCCACCGAGTCGATAAAGGTCCCAAAGTGTGATGGACAACTCCCCAACGGGCGTATGAAGTGTGTTCGTCGAGGGACACCAATATTTGAAGAAGGCTCGCAAGATATTTTCACAGCGGTCGTAGGAGTATCTCGACGCGTAGACAGCTTCAAATATGCCAGCGCATGTGAGTACGTCTTTATACCTTCCAAGCATGTCCTCAACCCACTCCCAATAATGAGAAGTGAAGCACGCCTCACCAAAGAAGGACGAAGGGATTTTCCATGTAGCTTTGTCAACATTGAAACCCACGAACGGAAGCGTGAATTTGGCTATTTCTGGATCTCCATTGTGAAGTGACGAGTTTAATACGACCACTTCTTCTTCCCTCGATGTAGTGGAGAAAGTCGACGGTGCCACCACTTTCTTGGTCCACTTGCTAGTCCAATCTTCGAGATGAAAGCACCCTTCAAGGGGTATGAAGGATTCAGCAAGCGGGCCGATTGCTGGTTTGTAAACATGTAGTGACAAGCTCTTTGATTGAGTTCCTCCCCGTTCATCCGTCAGTGAAATATGCGGCACTGGCACGGCGTAGTCCTTAATTTGCATGATTGCTGGAATTTGGTAAAAGAAGATATCAGAGGATACAGGAGTTTCGTGCAAGAAGTTTGGTAATTAAATTACCTAATTGGTTGCCTCTTCTCAAATCCCCGGAATTGTTTCAAACCCCTCTTCAAGCGCAGCTTGAGTTGTCTACAAAGAGGTAAGTTGACAAAGTTTAGATCAAAACCATGTATAGTAGGAATATTTGGGGGGCAAAACAAAAAAAAAAACAAAATTTAGGGTCAGAGCTTCTAGAAAAGGAAGGGAAGTTTTTGCTCAAATATCATGTTTGGTATATTCCTAATAGACGAGCAAAAAAAAAAAAAAAAAAAAAAGAGAAGGGGAGAAAGGGGTCTAATACGCATATTGGTAATTACCCTCGAATACATGAAAAGCAAGAAAAGAAAAGGGGTGCAAATATCATATTCGTATTACCCATAAGAAAAAAAAAAAAAGAGAAAAAATATTTTTGACCCGGCTTCATTTCACATAATGTTTTGAGAAGTTGTTAGCAAAATCGTGGGGGCTCTAAGCATCTCAATTGACTAAAGCTTCTTGTAATAATTGAATATTGCAAGTAAAAAAAAAAAAAAAAAATGATGAAGCTGCAAATACCTGGCAAGCGAAGGATTTTCCAACGGATAATGACTAGCTCTGGCGGCGGCGGCAATTTGTTGATACGGCAATTGGCTCAAGTGCAACCAATGGATGACGATTAACGCTTGCGGCTCGGCAACGGTGATAACCAACTGTAAATTGTCTCTATTGATCAAAGGCCACTTTGCTTGGTTAGATGATCATGAAGTGTCGAGGTTCCAACGCGACTTGGTAGAGCTACTTATGTTTAAAAAAAAAAAAAAAAAAAACCATGCAAGGATTCATATGCTAACTACTCACGAGTTTCGGGATTTGGGAATCATGTTATCCTATAATGAGTCGATGGTTCAGATTCGTAAGTTTGAGTTATGGCAGCTTAACATGCAGGTTTCAAGTTATTCATCGGTTAATCCGTATGAATGGTACCGTGAACTCAAGAGGCATATTAGATTCATGCACGAAAGCTATTCTGGCTGGGATAATATAAGAGCAAGCGTGTCCATGGATAAATTGAAGGCCTGTGAGTTAGTTATATAATAAAAAAAAAATTTTGAACTCTACCAGAGAAGAAATCCACCCATAGCTTGGGAAGGCATACCTTAAAACAATTCAGGGGTAGCTCAGCAAGAGTGTCGACCGAAATTGATCAGTTGAAAAGGTAGCAGAGCCAAGCAAATTAGCAAACAATGAATGACGGCAACGGCAAGCAGAGACGTAGCAGCAATCCAGCAACGCTAGTGGAAAGAAAGAAAAAAGGAAACGAGGGAGAGTTTGTCTTCGAACTGTGAGTAAATTGATGCCTCAACCATTGCGTATTTATAACAGGTATGCATCCTATATTCAAGAAGGATTCTGGTCAGAAGTGTTTCAATTTAAAACACCAAAGGACTCATTGTTCGAAGTACTTGCGGTTTAGCAGGCTAATTTATCGAGCCGAGGAAGTTTACTCGCAAAAGGAATCTGGTTCTTCCTGCTTTGTATAATGGGACGAAGAGAAAGGATGAAATGCGAAGCTCTTGTTCTCACGATTGGCTTCCTCTGCGAGTTGGATTCTCAGCATTTGTGTTAGAGTACTCCTTGAGTTTCGAATGTGATCAGCGAAGAAATTAATTATCTAGTTTATTAGTGGTGCAAATCCTGACTTCAAAGGATTGAATACTACAAAGAACGGAGTCAGTCTGAAGTAGGAGACATAAAGCTGTTCCATATGATGATTCGGCTTGGATGCATGAATTGGTGATGCTCCACGTAGCTATCCTATATGATACAAGACACTTCTATAAAATTTGCAAAGCGTGAAGTTTGGAAGCGGTGGAGTTCCGTGGTTCCTATGACTTCTATGATCAATTGGGTTTCTATGACTTCCGTGTGAGATTGGTAAGCAAGATGCATGGAAGTTCACTTGGATTCCTAGGATTTCATCTTTGAAATGGCTTGCACGTGAATGATCAGGCATGTAAAATGCAATGTCCCACAAATCAATACATTGGGCTTTCTTGAGGACAAATGGTTATAATTAAAATTGGTGGCTACTTTATCACCAATTCAGAGGTCACGGCATTGCTCCTGGAGTTGATGGTCCGACAAAGCCTTGGCATGATCCTGAAATTGATATAACTAATGTTGCATGAATTGGTGGATCCCACATGGCCATCTTATAAGCAAAGCTCACGAATTGATATACCAAGTGCAAAATTTTGAGTAAAGCTACGGGATTGCATTGGGAAATTGAAAGCTAGCAATTGAAAGCTAGCCATGCATGACACTGGACTACGGGATTGCATTGGGAAATTGATATAAGGTGGTCCGGTCTCGGGAAATTGAAAGCTAGCAATCTTGGAAATTGAGCTCAATAGGGGATGCATTGTTGGTATTCCACGTAACTATCATATGTGATACAAGTAATTGATATAAAGTTTGCAAAGCTTGAAGTTTAGCCCATTTATGGGTTTCACTTGAAAACTAATATGTCAGTGGTGTTCAAATTGAAGCAAAAAAATATGTGTCAAAACTTGTCCGTTCAAAATTTGCTCCGATATCCAGCATTCACGCTCAAGTTTCGAGGGGGCATTTGTAGACAATGGAATTTTAATTAAATTCCAAAAACTACCATTGGTCTATAAAATATTTTTGTCCAATCGGATATTGCCATATGGCATGTACACTTGGAAAAATTGGTTATTAAATGACCAATTATATTTTGCCACGTGTCAAGGTGAGATGTTCCAAATCAATTCAAATTGCAGGGGTATCTCCACCAACCAAATCACATCATATCACATGTTTATCGGATAAATATCTAAATATTTATTTCTTATTAAAGGGATAATATTTAGAGTTGTTTAATCCAAATATATCTCTTATATACTGCAATAGCTGGCCAGTCAAACGGCGCCACGTCACGTGTCCCCACGAGTTTGGCCAATCGAGGAATTACTTATCTCTTTATTAATAAATATAAAATAAAGAGATAATATTTGGCTAGCACAGTCCTAATATGACTGCACGTCTTGCAAGACAAGTAAAGTGGTACACAGGTCTTCAACCTCTACCCCTTGCTACAGCTATAAATAGAGGTCTCTCAACCAAATCAAGGACACAAAAAAAAAATACACAGAGGGACTTCAAAGAGCATCATATACGCTCAAAGCATTGAAGCTCCAAGCTACAAAGGTTCGGCTCTTCAAGCTCTCCAAGTCTCCCAGATATCAAGACTTGAGTCTTCAAATATCTTCTAAAGTTCTTCAAATCTTCTATATCAAGATTTGAAGGAATCGGTGGTGGATCCAAAGAACAAGCTGCGAAGCCCTTGGATTGGCGTTCGAAGAGAAGAATCGAGGGAAACTCTCCACAAGTTCGAGAAAACCCCAGAGATTGTACCTACATACTTTTCTAAATTTATATATCATATATTTGTCGTGCATTTTTCTTGTCGTGTTGCAGACTTGAAATTTTATCGCGTACAGAAACATTACTACCAAATTTGAACTCTGCATACCAAAACGCAAATTATGTAGAACCTTTCGTTTCGATTTGGATATGATTTCTGTCTGATAGCTGAAAGAAATTGAGCGGTGCTACCATAATTAAATACACGATCAATCACCAAAAAGAAAAAATAAATAAATGTAAAAGATGGTCAGGCATTACCAAAAAAAGGGGGGGGAAGAAATATGATTATTTTTTATAGTAATATATTTTTGTAAAGATAAGGAAAATGCCAATGAAATTCCGTATTGTATGCCCAACATCGAGCCTCAAGCTTATGGGCATCATATATTCCAATTGCACCATCTCTAAATCCACTTGTCAAACATTAGTTAATTCCTTAGACCTACTCTAGTTTTTCTTTTCTTTTCTTTTTTTAATTCCTCTAGGAGCTCTGATGGCATCCCTCATGAATCCACCTTCTCTAAAAAAAAATTGATGGAATATACTTTAAACAAACAAAAGTATTACAATAATATTTTCTATAAAAATTATTCTACAAAGACACGATTATGTTGACCTATTTGTTTGGATTTGGATATAAAATTTTACCTAAAAGCTGAAAGAAATTCAGCAGCGGTACCCCAAGTGCACAGGAGCATGTACGAACCGCAACCAGAATACCGTATAACTTAAATCAAGAATTGAGAGCAATCACCAAAAAAATAAAATAAAAATGTAAATGATGGGCCTCATATACACTTCCCAAGGCTGCCGAAAATTGTAGAAGACTCGCAGACCCATGACATGAGTTGGATACGTGGGCCTGTGCAGTGCACTTTGACCGACATTTGTGGCCCATATGTCAAGGCAGAAACAGCTTTGCAAACCTCTTATGTATCTAACAATACTAGTTTTATAGGCCTTGCGCGATGCCCCATTTTTGGTTAAACTTGTCATACAATTACGCAAATTTACAAGAGATGCATTTGCATTGTTTAGTGCCACAACCAACAAATCAATACAAGATAAACACTTGCAATTAATTTCCTAGCCTGTATAATAACCTTATTTGACATATTTTTCTGCAATGAATACCAACATAATTTAATCAACATAAGGTGATGCAAGACTTGATTGATCCCTATGAAATTCATAATTCACTAATCCACCTTCATAGACTTTGAAATAGTAGATAAACTAAGGCTAGTCATGGCCATTGAGACGGACATGTAAATTAACCACTAGATGACAAACTTACTTAAATGGAATGAGATATGAATAGTAACCTGCACATAGAAAGTACCTTTACGATGTACTTCACCACAAGGCATGCAAGTAGAACTTCCACCAATATAATAATCAAGCAATAAGAAGCAAGCCATGCAAGTAGAACTTCTACCAATATATCTCAGAGTATCATCAACCTTCACTTTTACCTGTAAATCAGAATTTGTCCATCCAAAATTGTTCAGGAATTTGGAACACCCAACAAAAGTGTTAATCTGTAATTTTGAATTCCACATAACCTAATAACTTTGAGAAACTGTTGATACTTGATTGGAGTAAAAATTTTGTAACTTAATTGAAGGAAAAATTTCTAGATACTGCTGGAAGGTCGAAACACCAACTCAGGTAATTAATGCAAAACTTGTGAATCTTTTCAATTGTTGGCATATATTCTAAGCCTTCTTGACATAGGAAGCAGAGGTGAAGGGCTTGTAATGATTAACAATAACCAATAACTAATATTGGTGGACCTAAAAATATATTTTGGAGCGCCTTAGATACTAAGAGTGAAAGGAAACTTATATTATTATTCGGCTCATTAATTTCTTACCAAGTCCATAGGCTGTACTTAGGCATTGCTTCATCCAGGTTTATTTTCAAACAACTTTAACAGAGATATCCCCAACTAATCATCCCAATCCACAGATTCAGATTTGGAGTTTACCAAGCTACCTCCAGAGTTCCAGTAACCTTAGGATCTGGATCATCTCCTAGGATGGAGTGTGAGCATATAGTTTTGCGGATCCGGGGCCTCACAATTTGCGTTTCCTACCATTTTGTACAAGTTGACCTTTGGTATAAATTAGTAGGATTTCGGTGTGAATCATGTCTAGTTTAATGTAAATAAGGTGCAATTCAATGTATGTTAATTTGTTATTATTTTGTGTAAATTACGTACACTTTGATGTAAGTTGATTATTATCATTTAGTGTAAGTTAAGGGCAATTTGATATAAATTGAAAGTAAACTGTTAATTTACACCAACTTATGAAAAATAGAACTTGTGAGGCCCCATTTCCCAGTTTTGCTCACTACTCTGGCATGGTTATTGACTTACTGAAAATCAAAAGACTAAGTGTGTATAAATAAGAAAGAATATACACTTAATCTATCAATTTAAGAGGATGCCATTGGAGAACATAGTGATTGGGTTGCTTACAGCTTTACTTAACAACTGATTTGTTTTCTTGTGAACTTCTGCTATGCGCAACTACAGTAGAATCCATCGGGCAGGGAGGCCTCAAAATTTTCAAAAAAAAGCAATAAAATCTGCCGAACAGCACCTTAATTGGTAACGTAACCAACTTAGCAGCATCGGTAATTTCTGAAATTCTGCAAATGGTTCCTATTCTTTATTTCCAGAAATTATGCAAATCCTTGCTAAAATTCTCACGAGTATTTGAGAAAGTACATGCGTAATACTTTGGTTTTAATGGTTCCTACTTGGTTTTCTATGGACTTGTTTAGACTATGTCAGCTTCACAAAACATGAAACCAAAATTTTAAAGTCACAAAAAAAATCAGAACACTAATCAAGTAGCGAAATAAGGAATTGTGATCCGTCCAGTTGTCGTGCTTTGCCAATCAAATTGAGAGCTTCAGAGGCAGTCAGCTGTAAAGATGATAGAGGAAAGGCCGACAAAAATTTGCAGTGTTCTGGCGATAAACTTAAGGTAGGCCGGCAAATCCAGCCTACAGATAAGGGAAAGGAAAAGCCGAGATCCAAACTGAGGGAGCTAGGAGGATAAACAGGAGGATGTAATATTGGAGATCAATAAGAGATTTTTGATGATGAGTTTGCGGAGAAGAAAAAGAAGCAGAGGCTGGTGGGCTTCATGTCTGCAACACCACTACTAACAGCTGCAAAATGATGGAAATAGCCCAAACGTTCGACGCAATAACGGTATAGCGAGCCCATAAATGCTGCTCATTACTATTCATAAAGGCTTTGAGGCTTTTTTATAGAGTAAATTAAAGCCATAAACATTTACTAAATGAGGCATGGTAAACAATTAGTTCTCCATTTGGATTGGCTGTTTTTTAGGGTATTTTTGAAATATTTTACTATAACAATATATGTGAAAAATTGTTACTGTAAATGAGGTTTTTCTTAGGTTAATTTTTGTGTTTTTGGTGTTTTTTGAGGTTATTTTTTAGGGAGAATTGGAGTTTTGGTCCCCAATTGATTACCAACGCGTGAAACTAGTCCCCAATCGATTGCACATAACAAATGTAGTCCCCAATCTATTCAATTTTACCCAAAAGTGGACAATTGACGGGTTTTCATCATTTTTTGATGGAAATAAGTCACGTGAGAGCATGTGCCCGTACTTAAAATCCTTTTTCCATTTTTTTAAGCGGGAAAACACATTAAAAGCTATTTCCTGCTTTCTGGTGCCCCCATTCCTAATTAACAAAGACAAAACTCAATTAGCAAATGGAGTTAATTATATTAATTAGTATTAGTCTACTATATAATTAAGCAATTGGTAAAATTTTTGATTAACAAAACAAAACCCAATCTATCCCTGTCTTTCTTTTTGTCATGCTCTGTATTCTTCCCCAACTGAAGATAACACCCTTGTAGCCAATTCAATTACCGAGAAGTGACAAAGACTTGCACAGATTGGGATTGAAGTGCTTGAGCTTCGGATTTCGTCATCTGTTCGCAGATTTGCCTTGTCTTCACATCTAGTCGTATCTTGTAATGATACCAAAAAAGCTTTGTCACTGTAAGTTACAAGCAATGATGATGACCTTTTGGACACATAACAACCCTGGAAGAAGGTATTTCAGCTGCGGCATGGAGAAGGTATGGGCTATCTCAAATTCTTGCTTTAGATTCTGAATTTTAGTTTTTTTTCTGAAGCAATATTTTTTTGACCGTGAAGGGCAAAAGAGATGAAAATGGTTGCAACTATTTCGAGTGGTATGATCCGATAATGTGCCAAAGATCCACTGCTTTGATACCTGGTTTGTTGCGGAGCATGAATGCCAAGGATGACACAATTAAAAAACTAAGAGCAAGGGAAAGGAAATTAGTCTCTGCAATTGTGTTGTTGGCACTATTGTTGTTGTTTGTTTTGCTAGTGTAAAAGGCCAGAAACTAAGATCTATTGCTGTTGTTGTTTGTTTTAGCAGATTATGACAGGCTACTAGTAATCAGCAATGGGTGAATGTGTAGGTTGGGATGTATTGTATTGCTAGGAAGATATCAGTAATGTATTCAATGCTACTGTAAGGCATTTAGAGGCCAAATGAATACATTATTTGGAAATTATCCCTGTAAAAATTTAGATAGTTGAACTTCAAAAACAGATTTGTAATCTAAAAACATATGATGGCCGTCCGAAATTCACCCAAAAAAAGGAAACTGCAACAAGCTTTTCTGTACACTGTACCAAAGAAATTCACCCCAAAAAAGGAAAAAGAAACAAAAACAAACATCAGCCACAGCCATTGCTGATGTTCCTGTAATCCCAAGAGAAAATGAAATCTCAACTACACCTTTGCATCATCCAGCAACACAGGTGTAAGTTTGACAGCAGCATTTTGCAATATAAGCAAATTTACAAATTATCCTTGTAAAACACAATGATGCCAAGATGTTCACAACTGAAGTAATGAAGGAAACTGCAACAATTCTCCCATAAAACCAGCAATAGTAATCAGATTTCTCCCATAAAAGGGACCTCCAATTCTCCCTTACAAAATATACATTCTTGACATCATCACACAAGATGACAAAAGAAGTATAAAACAAGCAGAATTACAACATCTGCATTACTTCCAACATAGCAAAAGAAGTACTAAGTCTGATCATCAACAAATGAAATACATAATTACTTCACTTTTGCTTTTCCTTGAACATTAGACTAGTCACCACATTCATTGGTCTTGGGGAGTTGGACATGAATGTGAACATCCCTAATTCTAAATGGTGCAGAAGCAATGGGAGCAACTAGTTGGCTGATATGTGCCATATGTGGATCCTCAATTCCAAAAATCTCATGTAAGTTAGGTTTAGCAACAGGGGCAGAAGAAATTAAGCAACTCTCAGTAGCTTGTTGACTATTTTGTGATGAAGTCCCTTTCTTTCCTACACGCCTAGTGCCTTTTCCCTACACAACAGTAGTACAAGTAATGAGTATGTGCAGTTGTTATGTTGGTAAGAATATAAAATCAAATTGAAGTTATAAGAAAACTGTACAGCTTTTTTCACTGCTCTTCTTGTTGTCTTCTTAGCAGTGGGGCCAACACCTTCAATCTAAAACATGAGATTAAAACCATTATCATTTAACAAATACAAAATCACAGAACTTGAATTCATATATATCATGACTTATCACTCACAGGTAATTTGCACTCAATCTGCTTCAAGACACTTCAATAATACACCCCCTGCCATATAAAAGCAGGGAGACTTACAGACACAAAAGCACCACAAAAGCATGTTACGAAATCTCATTCAAACCAACATTGTCTACCATGACAACCCACACCAGAGAGACATACGGAACCACATTAAATGGTAGACAAGTTTTTTTATTGAAAAGGAAATAATACTTCTCTGTTTTTTTTATAGCTTTACCAGATTACTTAAAAATCCAAAATTGAAGACATTCTTTGTCTCCTAAGTGAAAATATTGTCTCCTAAGTGAAAATATCACCTTTGATCATCACATTCTTACAATATAAGCATAAATTAGTTGCATGCATAATGCTACCTGAGATAAAAATCACATACAGTAATCTGGTGGTGGTGCTCCATTCATTTCTTTTAGTCTTAAAACCATTTCCTTCCAGATTCACGAACAACTCCACTATCACCGAGTTCTTCGAGATTTTTCTTCCGATCTGCTGTTTTATGCACAAAAGTATATATTCCCCTGCACAAAGATCAAACAAAGCATATTCGTTCATTTGTGTGTGAACCAATGAATGGAGACAACAAAAACAATTTCCAGGGAAGAGAATAATGTCCCAAGTTAACAATTTGAAGATGCTTAGAATTTTGGTTGTTGAAAACTCCAATATCGCCTCCCAAAGCTTTTATTCAAGATCACTCATGCAATTCATACGCAATCTTATCCACTTGAGATGCTTGAGTTTGAGAGGTTGTACTGATTTGACCTTGCCATATTCCTTGGGCAATCTAAAGTACGTAGAAACCCTTGATTTAAGTGATAGTGAATGTTCAACAATCCCCGATGTGCTGTGGAAGTTGGGACGTTTAATGCATCTCTACCTTCCCTACTGTCACTCCAACCGTAAGCTGCGGTTAGATGGGTTGGGCATGTCCCTAGAGATACTTGGATCATTTCACAGCAGATTCTGCCTCCCTAGAGATTTATCCAAACTGACCAATATTCTTAGAGCCTTGAAAGATATTGTCCATGAGAACCTTGAAGACCTGGAGCAATTCATCAACCATTTATCAAACTTGAACCACCTCCGCGTCAGCTCACTTACCATCAAGGTTCATGATTTTGGGATCAACTCCAACAGGCAGAAAGGTATGGCTTTTCTTGAATGAGTGTTGTTCAGCAAGAACATTCATGAAATAGAGATTTGGGGTACTTTATGCAAGCAGTTACCAGTTTACCAACCATCTCACTTGCTTCCTCCCCCTTGCCTCAGTAAGTTAGAGTTGCATGGGTCTGGAGTTGAGGAGGATCCGATGAGAATGCTTGAGACACTTTCCAATTGCAAAAACTAGGTTTGCATGAAGCCTGTTTTGAGGGGAAAGAAATGACATGCCACGCAATGGGATTTCCGCTACTCAAAGTTCTTGAACTTGATTCTTTAAGGAGCTTAGACAAACGGAAGGTGGATGAAGGGGCCATGCCGAAGCTCTCAAGTTTACAGATTAGGCATTGTTAGAAGTTGGAAATGATTCCAGATGGATTAAAATCTTTGACTATCCTAAAAGAATTAAAACTTCTCACCATGCCCAGAGAATTCATAAACAGAGTTGAAGTGGTGAATGGTGAACAAGGACCAGGTTATGATAAAATAAGTCATGTGGCTTCAGATGAAATCCGTTGAGTCATCCAACCTTCCAGCATGAATATATTCTGATTCTAATGCCAGAATTCAGGTACTCATTGCTCAACTTTTACTTCTTCCTCTAATTTTTTTTCTCTTATAATTATTCTGCTTACCCTTCTCACATGTCCCTGTTTCTTTCCACCATAATCTAAAATTGATCAATATGTTGGTTTCTTATTTGAAAAATTTCTCTTGCCCAACCATAAACAGGTCATATATATAAATTCAACTTAAAGTGCACTTTTAAATCTTAGTTGCGTATTTAGGTGTGTAAGTTTGTTTATGATGCCATCTGATGTATTGCCTTTAATTCGTGAACATGACTCAAAGTGCTTTGCTTTCCTCGACTGACTAAATATTATTTCCATCAATGCAATAATATTATTATACAAAAAATTATTTAGGTAAGCTTGTTACAATAATTGCCTGTTACTTTTCCACAAGAGGGAAAAAAAGGAGGCAGAAAAAAGGTCTCTCCTGCCTGGGATGTTTGCTAGCGGTAAATTGGTAATAGTAACAATCAAGCAAACGTTTATCTATTCTTGTAAAACCTATTCCTGAATTTTATAAGATTAATATTTAATTAATTTGGGCAGAAGAGACATAGGATATTCTTGCTCTAGTCTCGCTGAAGTACTTCCTTAGCAAATGCTAAAATAATGATTTACCCTTGATTACATCAATAATCAGTCACTATGGTTTTAATGTAAAATTCAATATCAATGGATTTTTTTGGCAATCACTTAATAACTTACAAATTCACCCTCCATAATTTTACAAAACAAAAAACAAAATTCACACTAAAAAAAAGGCCTATTTAGTTTTGCAAAAAAAAAAAGAAAAGAAAAGAAATGCATGAGCCTTGAATTGAAAAATAAAAGGCTCCCTATGCTAGGTCCATTACCTTGCACTTGACAAATATGAGGTTACTGAGCTTGACCTCGCATTTCCCAAATGTGAGATATGAAGTAATTCTTTTTTTTTTCATTTGCGAATTGAAAATTCATTAGACCACCACATTCAACAAATGCAAAACTCATTCAGTTCGCATTTGTGACCCTTTGGTGGAATTCTACTCTTAAAACATCCCTTTTGTAGAAACTTTTAAAATTCATCATCAACTTGAAAATTTCTCCTGATCCTGGATTTGATGGTAGAGTGGCTCTACAATTGATGCATGCGTGGGTAGCGCCAATGGTGACGGAAGCCATGGGATCACATCGCTGATGCTCTGCACTATATTGGAGTTTTATATTACCTGATTGCGATGTTGTGTATAATGGTCGTTGCCTCTGTCATCTTTTATTTTTGTCGTATAGTCATTTTTACATTAATACGCAGGTCCTTTGAGTGATGGATGATGGAGCCTAGATAATTTGATGTGTCTTTACAGTAGTTTCTATGTAGACTTGAGACATGGTTTTGATGTGTTTTTACGGTAGTTTCTATGTAGACCCGCGACATGGTTTTGGTTTAATGTAGTTTTACAAGTTGGATTATTTTGTGAATGTTTTTGATACTCAATCGGTAAAGCGAAGCAAAGTGTTATGCCAATTCCCTATGTCCTGAAATGGCTTTGTTCTTTCTCAATAAAATGATTATCCAAGATGTCGAAATGGATAAGAAAAGATTTTTTTTGTTGAAAGGTTGTAGGA
The DNA here is from genome assembly GCF_003713205.1 of Coffea eugenioides. Lineage (NCBI taxonomy): Eukaryota > Viridiplantae > Streptophyta > Magnoliopsida > Gentianales > Rubiaceae > Coffea > Coffea eugenioides. The sequence continues at coordinate 28,179 of NW_020861932.1, forward strand.
TTGTGAGTGGAACTGAAATAGGATTATTAATGCATTGTAAGATTTGGAAAGTGAGTTTTGTGGATGATATGATAGTTAGGAATGCATTGATACATTAGAGAGAGAAAAGGCAGTTGCAAATGCAAAAACAGTTTCCCTTGAGAGTAATGTGAGAGATGTGGTGTCTTGGATCTAGATGAATGGTACCTCTGTCAGGAAAAGTATGGCTGATGAGGCCTTGGATTCGTTTTAGAAAATGTGTTCAATTGGTTTTCAACCTTATGGGGTTATTATTGTCACGGGTCGCTTGTTTTCCTACAAGCCAACACCCCATGCGACACTAGTACCGTTCAAGACTTAAGCTATGAACGGTTGGCTAGTTTAGCCTAAACCCAAGTATGCGAAAGCGTAAGAGTAGGAGGCCAAGATAGAAGTTTTAAGTGGCAGAGGAAAGTTTATATTACACAAAGCTTCTTGTACAAAGGTTGTTACAAATGGCAAGGGGCTTGGCCTATTTATAGGCAAGTCAAAACACTACACATCTCTAGAAATCTCTACACACTTATGGACACTTGGACTCTAGAGACTTCTACACAAGTCTCATGCTTATCCACAAGATTCAACCTTATCTACAAGGTTTACTCTTATCCAAAAGTGTTCTAGACTATTTCACATGACTCTTGAATAGCCTAGAACATCCCACAAGATTCTAGTATCTTCTACACGATTCTAGCGATTTGTGGTATAACTTCCATCCCTTACTTAAGCCCACAAGGTTTGGCACTTAGTTGGGGGAATGGGGTGTGGGACTATTAACGGTCCCAACTCTTGTGCCAAGTGTGACTACTAGAAAATTTGCTCATATTTTCTTAAAATTCCCTCTTATTTTGATTAAATTATTTTATAATATCTTTACTACTCATTTACTCCCTCAATAGTTGTAATAAATAATAGAATTAAGAGTTTTACCTTTTCTTTTATAGTTAGGGTAAACTAGGGTTTTCGCGTATTTTGGTAGGGTGATCACTTGGTGAGGTGTGTGTATTAAATTTGGTGGATAAGAGCAAGTATTAAGTAAGAGGAAGTGTGTGATTATAAGTGCTAATAATAAGTTAGTGAATCACAAGTTAAAACATAAGTACGCGAGAGTTAAGGAAAATCGGCATGAACCGACGTGCACCGTTTGCTACCGATCGAACACCCCACTTGACCACTACTTTCTTGCCCTAATCCTCTTGGTTTTATTTCATCTGATCAGCCCCTAATTAACCCTTCAAGCAGCCGAAATATTTGACCTAAAAACAAGAGGAAAAGAAACCAAAAACAAGAGAAATTTTGGTGGTGCCAAGTGTTGAACATCTATGCAACTTTTGACCAATACTTCTTTGGTCTTTATCTTGGAACTTTGGACTAAAAATCCCTTCATTCTTTGTTCCTCTTCGCCGAACCTCCCTTCAAGAGAAGGAAGAGGGAAAACTCCATTTCCACCATAACAACTTTGCTTGATCCTTGAGTTTTTACCTCAACCTTGCAAATCAATCCATAAAATTTGATTTTGAAGTAGGATGAGGAACTTTGGTGGAGAGTTTTTGGAGAAAGAAACTTGTGGTAGTTTGGTTCTTCACTTAGCAACAAGTATTGGAAGGTATAAGATGATCCACTCCCTTTCTCTTTCTTAATCTTACTAAATATGGTATACAAGTTTTGAGTCTTGGCATACTAGGGATGATTTTCTAGTTTTTGTTGGTATAGTGAAATTTTTAGCTAGGGTTTGCATTTTTCAGTTTTGATTATTGTTGTTTACCTAGTAAATGATGTTATTGAGCTTAGATATGAAATTGGTGAAGTGACTAATGACTTGATTGTTACTTTTTAGAGTTGAAAGTTGAATTTCCAACATTTGGTGGTGAATGTCAGTTCTGCCCTGTTTTTGGAATCAATTTGGGCTGCGAATTTCTCCATGTTTTAGACTGAATCAACTTTTGGAAAAAACATAAAAGTTATAGGGATTTGAGCTAACTTTCTACCTACAAAATTTCAGATCAATTGGATCAATTTAGCTTATGATTTGGCCAGAGTACTCCTGACTGCACAAAAACTCTAATTTTCCTGACCTATTTTTTTCATGTGCTTCTGACCATCCATTTTTTACCCTGAAAATGAGAGAACTGGGTGTCAATGTCTCATAGGAAAGATAGATCTCTATCTTAGCTTCGAAACACCATAAAATTTATCTCGATCTGATATACCTAGCTACAGTTATGACCAAAACATCGAAGGATGATAAATCTGCCACTTATAATTTCTTCTTTAAACTAGTTTCCAGCTTTGACATCCATGGTGATAAGTTTATTAGTTGGTTTGTTTGGTTGGTTTTGAGGCCTTGAATAGATGTATGTTGTTGGTTATCACTTGTGATTGGAATGGAGGTTTGTTGGCTTGTTAATCCAAGTTGTACTTGGATGGGAAAATAGATAAATACAAAGGATATGCCGCCCAAATTTTCGCTTGAGAATTAGGCGAGTGAACTCGAGACTTGAGCGATGACTCGAGGTTGAAGCGAACTTCGATTGTTTATGGTATTCGAGTTTTCTTTAGTAAGAGGTATATAAGCTGAAATTTGCCCAAAACTCGTCCCCTTTAAAAATCGAAAGTAGCGACCACTCGAAATATGTTTTCCACATCTTTTAGACCACTTTACGAACTTAAAAGTTTTAATCGCTTCTTTACCAAAATTAAAAGAGTGAGCATGAGTTTTCTAGGGTGTGATAAACAAAATGAATACTTCTTAAATGAGTTTCATTTACTTGACTTTCTTGAAGGGAAGCTTCTATATTTTGAACCCAAATTGGTTTTAAACTGTTAAATGGTATTTTATCGCAGATTGGACTCCATCCAAGGAATTGTACCTGAGCGTGATTTTGACAAGTACTAAGTCTTTGGTGAGTGCTTCCAAGTATATGATTGAACATGATACTTGATTTAAATGCTTTATCAACGTGATACTTGATTTAAATATGATAGGTTGCAATTTTATCATTTATTTTATTATTAATTTTCCCTATTATCTGACCTATTGTGGATTAATTGCTAGATTCTACTCACTTTTGATATTTTGCATTTATTTCAGGGAGTAGAACGAAAATATGATAATAAGTGCCAATTTAACAGAAAAAGAGTCTAAGGCACAGAGCTTATCCCAGGGGCATTGTTGGCAAAGGCAAACTTGTGCCCATTTTAGTAATTGCCGAAGACAAAAACATTAAAAAAAGGAACGAAGGGCTGGAGTCGGGAGTCTTCTTCTTCCTCTCCGGAAGGAGGCCGCCGCACAGGAGGGAGCTGAAGCTTAGCATGAGATTTGCTTTTCCTTTTGGACTTTTGACCAAGGAGCTCCTGCGCATGGCAGGAATATCAAGGAATTGTTTCCTTTGACTTTTCTTGGGCTTCTTAGTAGTAGTTGCCTCACGGATTTCAGCAGCCAATGTGGCTTTTGTTGACTTTTCTTGTTAGCTTTATAGTAGCTTTTCCTTTGACATGTCAACGGCAATTGAGAGATTGAATCACTCTCCGTAGTTTCTCGATTTTCCTTATTCCTTCGGCCGAGTTGAATTCGCGCGAGCAAGAACGATGGCCGCAGATTTTGCTTTTATTCCATGTGGATTTTGTTTATCAAGTATGAACTAATTTTCCAATTCTAGTCAAGGAGCAACGAAGGCTCTGGTTCGCCTAAAAATTGTGAGATCGATTTAATTTAATCTTTTTCTTTTATTTATTGGTATTCACATATTCCTTGATTGCTATGCTTATGATTATTTAATTAATTGATTGTCTTGGATCCGGATAATTAATTGATTTGGTAACCTATTGTCAATTAAGGCATTAAATCCGTAATTGTTTAATTGTCCTGAAATAGTGACAACTGGCACGATTAGGCTTGTGTCAGGGGAATACGCGGGCTAATCTAAAATAACCCTGGTAGTGCGTTATTTGATTAGAATAGGGCTCCTCTAATACGTAAGGCAATTGGGGAATTAAATTCTATGGGCGTACCTAGGATTATTTCTCAATTAGAGCAGTGATTAACGGGTTTACCTTAATCATCGACACAGTAAGGAGGGGTTGACTGTCATCGCTTGTTTGGCAGTTATAACCTATTTATTAGTAAATAATTGGAATTGCCTTTGCTTATCGATGATCAATTAGGTGAACCATTGCTGAAGTTATTCCTTGGCTAGATCCTTAATTATCACTCATTAGATTTTAGTAATTTGTTATTTAATTTCTAGTTGGCTATTTTATTTTTTTACTTTTAGTTAAATTGTTTAAATTGTCACTCCTGATATAAAACACCCCCTTTGTCACTGTGAATTTGGAAAGGAACAATTACTCCCAGTCCCTGTGGATTCGACCCTGCTTACTGCTATCTACAGAAATTACTTTTAGTTTGAGCAGGTTTTATTATTGCACAGGCTTCGACAACCTGTCAATTTTTGGCGCCGTTGCCGGGGACTGGTGCCAGATTAATTTGTTTCTTTTTGAGTTTATTTTGTTTTCATTTTTTTTAATTTATTTTTCTCTTATTTTTTTTTTATGGCTGCTAACATTCCATATTTTGATGATAGACTGGACTTTGTTTCTGAATGGGGTTTTGAGACTCATGTTTTTCCTAATGATCAATGGGTTGTTGCAAATTGTGAAACTTATTTTGACTCAGGTTATTCAACTGACACATGCCCCGTATTTCAAGATACTCTAAGTTCTCCACTTGATACTTTTGGAGATTTTTCACCCCAATATCAAACGCAGTATGACCCTTATTCAAACGGGTATGATCAAGAATGGTGGGATAATTCCAATTTTGATTATGCGACCGAGCCAATGGATTTCCAACAGCAAGAGTCTCAACAACCATCGTCCATGTCAGGTATGTCTTTTCAGGAATTGGGTGAATTATTTATTAATACATACCGATTCCAACAGGAGACACAAATGAGGAATGAGATGATAGAGGATGCAATGAGTTATCTGGCAGATCAACTATCTCTATTGACATCCAGAATGAATCGATTGGCTTCTCAAATGGAAGAATTGCCCTCGGAAACCATTGTTGATCTAGAAGAAAATGAGAGTGCAATTTGCTTGACTAGTGGTGAGGAGATGCAAGAGTGTCAAAATGAGGAATCTACAGATGCAGTTGAAAAAGAAGCCAAAAAGGAAGAAATGGAACCCCAACCGCAACCCATTCACTTGAAAGAATCCTGTGAACAATCTCCAAATGCGGTGACAACTCCTCCACTCCTTCATCAATATTCTCCTGACTCTTACTCTTCAATTCCTGTTAACGAAATTGACTTTATTATACCAGACAATTTTGAATTTCATGACAGGAATAAATTAAGAGTGGCGGTGGCGAGATATCTTGAACCAATAAATGCAAGTGAGGGAGAAGTGAATGGAGAATACAAATTATCATCGACTCGTTTGGCGCCATTCACTAGTCCATGGAAGCCCGTGGCTCGTATGCTCAAGGATTATTCTATTTACGAGGGTTATCAGGACTATATAGAGGATGAAGCATTAAGACGAGCCACACGATTTTATCCGCCATGACCAAAACGTGATAATGTCTAGCCAAAGACAGTAAAGAAAGGCGCTCATTGGGAGGCAACCCAATTGTTTCTTTTAATTGTTTGTTGGTTTCGTGTCATAGTTTAAATCTGTTTTCCTTGAATTTGACTGATTTTGGGTGTTAATTTTTCGTTTGCTGATTTGTAGGTGCCCTGACGCGCCCCGCGTTGACGTGCAGAAGCTCACGATCAGAAACTTCTGAGCTCTCTTGCCCTCATGACCCCGCGTGGTGATGTGCAGGAAGCTCACGATCAGAAACTTTCTGAGAGCTCTCCTGCCCTCTTGACGCGCCCGCGTCACGTCGTCCGAAAGCCCTCTTGCCCTCTTGACGTGCCCGCGTCAAAGGTAAGTATTCAAAAAAACTCAAGAACGATTATTGATTTCTTGTTAATCACTATTTTGAATTTCAAAAATAAATTTTGTCAATAATAAAAAAAAAAGAAATGATATATGAAAAAAAATTTTCCACCAAAAAAAAAAAAAAAAAAGAGATTTTTTTTTCCCCCTTTTTCACCGTAGCTCAGTTTTACCCAAAAAAAAAAAAAATAAATTTTTTTTTTCTTTTTCCTTCTTTTTCTTTTTTTTTCTTTTCTTTTCTTTTTCTTTCTTTCTTTCTTCTTCTTTCTTTCTTCCTTCTCCCCTGTTCCTTCTGCGTCGGCCGAAGCCCGCACGCCACCATGGCTGCGCGTCGCAGCCGGCTGCGCCGCGCACTCCGCCTTTCCACTTCACAGCAGCGACCATCTCTTCTCTCCCCTCGCACCAGCGACGACCACCATCGCGTGACGCCACCCTCACCGCTGCTGGAGCTCGCGCACCTCTGCCCAGCAAGCAGCGCCACCACAGCTCCGCGCCCATCTCCCTCGCTCAACCCCACGCCACCTCCGCAGCAGCAACCCTCACCTCGTTGCGTACGCTCTCACCTCACGGAACCCGGGTTGAGCTCGCCGCGATTGCCGCCGCCCGCTGCGCGCCGCCTCTCTGCTGAGGTCGCCCGCCGCGGCTATTTTCTTCCACCGCTGCCCAGTCCACCAGCGCTCCACCTTCGGCTTCAGCTCGGTCTCCACAGTCGCCGCACGCCACCCGCTGCTGTCCCCTTTCATTTGGTTGTCGTCCAAGGTGGAGGTAATTGGAACTTGTCCCCCATTCTCTTAATAACTAATTGGTGCTGCCTGGGTTGCTCAATAGTTAATGTTGTTGACGATTGAAGTTTATTTTCTCAATTGGTGAATTCCACCAGTGGTACTGGTCGGACTATTTTCGCTTGGAATTGCT
>NW_020861933.1:0-15075 GCF_003713205.1 Coffea eugenioides
TGATACTCCATATTTAATGTTTTCTAAACGTTGTAATTGTTTCTGGACTTATCATTTGATTTGAATTGAACATCATTGAGATTTTTGAGATTTTTATTGTAATTCATTTGAGGACTTTAGTGAACGACTGAAAATTAGAAAATTTCCGGGTTCTCAAACTCATTTTTTCTCGGGGCGTCACAATCTCCCCTCCTTAAAAGAATGTCGTCCTCGACATTCCCTCTTGTACCAATCAAGTCGAGACATCCCGTAAAAATCTCTCAAGAGTCAAATCAAACCCACAGTCCGGCATCCTAAACTTCAAGCCTAGGATACACTACAGAGATCTGAAGCCTAAGCTCTGATACCACCTGTCACGGCCCCACCTCCCCCTAAGGCGAACCAGAGGGTTCGGCGGGCCGCTTGCCCGGCTCTCGCCGGGACTCAGTGATTGATGTGAGATGAAACAAAAGGATAGAAATGCATTTAATGGAGTGACAAGTGTCACACTTCCATTGGTTGAAGCTTATGACAACTATTCACCTTTTGGACTTATTTGACCCATTGATTAAATATCTCAAATTTACCACAAAATCACCATTTCTTTCTCTTCTTTGGCCGACCAACCTTAAGGAAGAAAGGAAGAGAGCTCTTCACCATTTAAGCTTCCAACGAGCTCAAATCATCCAACCCAAGTGCTGAAATTTGTTTCTACTCCATACAATCCTTCCATTTGGTGCTAGTAAGTGATTTTGTGGAAGTGTTCAAGGAAGCTAAGGTGTCCATTAACTCCTCTTCTCTTGTTTACTAGGTAAGCGGTGATTGACCTTCCTCCTATACTTAATGAAGCTTGAGTTGTGCTTAGTGGTAGCTAAAGTGCTGAAATTTGTGGTTTATTTCTTGGTTTGAGATGAATTGGTGAAGTTTTCCATTTATTGAGGAATTTTCTGGTTTAATATGCATGCGATGTTGTGGTTATTTATGATGGTTGGTAATGAGGGGTAATGACTCTAGTGGATGTAAATGATAGGAAATTGCAACCAATTTTGGGTTTGGAAGGAATTTGAGGAAGTTAGGGTTTCATAACCCCCTTTCTGTCCGGTTTTGGATCATATGGTTAGAGGCCGAATTGGCCTTAACTCAAAACATGAAAGTTGTAGGTATTGATGTTTTAAAGGTGACTGTGAAATTTCAGATCAATTGGATTAGTTTAGAATGAGATAAGCCGAAATTACTATTGCTGTTCTGGGTTCATCAGGATGTTAGAACTGCGTCTGAAATGGGTTGTTTTGACTGGAATTGTTTTGGATTTGGGTGTTGAGGTCTTCTGATGAAATGTAGCTTGATGTCCTAGCTACCATATTCCTTTGGAATTTCTGCATTTGGACCTGTTTAGACTGAGTTGTACTGATTACAGCATAGTGTAATTTGTAAACCCGCAATTACGGTTCTGGTTTGTTATTTGGCATATTTGACTTAGTTGTGCTGGAATTTGGACTGAGTGACCTTCTGAAATATTGTAGCCCTATCTCTTAGCTTCGAAACGATGTATCTTGCACCTTCATCCGACAATCGTAGCACCTTTGATACCATTACCGCAAAATGACGTCAAAACTGTTTTTCTGGTTTTGAGCTTAACTTTCATTTCCAAACTTTTCCCTAGCTTGACTTGTACTAGTACTACTTGGAGCTTGCTGAATGGCTATTGGATGAACTTGTTGTTGTGTGTGTACCTTTGGGACTGATTTGAGGAAGTAATGAAGCCATGATGGCTGGAAAATTTAACAAATTCAGGGGAAGTGCTGTCCGAACTTTGAAGGAACTCGTTTGCATTGAGTTTGTGATTTAAGACTGGATTTGAGCAAGCACATGATATTCTGAATGGATGATTTTTGAGCCATGGAGGTGAGTGACCTCACATATTTCTAAAATTATTTATGAACCGATTTCTTTGCACGTATTACTTTTGAACGTGTTTCGAAAATTTACTGTTGGAATCTGTTTTCCTACATATCATGCGTGTTGCATCTTATGTCTTTTGTTATTATGATTTTGCTTTCAATGATTTGTTAAACCTGAGTTTTATAGGCGATGTGTATTTATGCACTCGACCTAAATAAATATGGAAATTTCAATGATTAGTGATTAAATGCTATTGCGCATAATGTAAGCCTTTTGGGCTGAACTGGCCATTGCCCCCTTGTTACCGGTCGTCTCGAGCCAGAAGCGGACTCGGTCGAGCGACTAGGAACTTGGGTGAACGTTTCGGTATACTCGAGTATTACCTTGTAGGTTGGTGGAGCCTGGCCAAAAGCCAGGGACGGGGTGAATGAATGCACGAATGAAACTAAAAATGCAATGAAATGACAGGAGGACGAATGTATCCTTTTCATGAATGTTACTATCGCTTCCATTGTAAATGTTTCTTGAATTATTGATACTCCATATTTAATGTTTTGTAAACGTTGTAATTGTTTCTGGACTTATCATTTGATTTGAATTGAACATCATTGAGATTTTTGAGATTTTTATTGTAATTCATTTGAGGACTTTAGTGAACGATTGAAAATTAGAAAATTTCCGGGTTCTCAAACTCATTTTTTCTCGGGGCGTCACAATCTCCCCTCCTTAAAAGAATGTCGTCCTCGACATTCCCTCTTGTACCAATCAAGTCGAGACATCCCGTAAAAATCTCTCAAGAGTCAAATCAAACCCACAGTCCGGCATCCTAAACTTCAAGCCTAGGATACACTACAGAGATCTGAAGCCTAAGCTCTGATACCACCTGTCACGGCCCCACCTCCCCCTAAGGCGAACCAGAGGGTTCGGCGGGCCGCTTGCCCGGCTCTCGCCGGGACTCAGTGATTGATGTGAGATGAAACAAAAGGATAGAAATGCATTTAATGGAGTGACAAGTGTCACACTTCCATTGGTTGAAGCTTATGACAACTATTCACCTTTTGGACTTTTTTGACCCATTGATTAAATATCAAATTACGCAGCACAACTTGTAATTGAATTCACTGTGATGATGGGTGAGTGGACAAAATTTAACACATAAAATCACAATTGTTTTCTCCTTCTTTGGCGACAACCCTTAGGAGAAAGGAAGAGACTCTTCACATTTAAGCTTCCAACTAGCTTCACACCTCAACCAAGTGCTGAAATTTGTTTCTACTCCATACAATCCTTCCATTTGGTGCTAGTAAGTGATTTTGTGGAAGTGTTCAAGGAAGCTAAGGTGTCCATTAACTCCTCTTCTCTTGTTTACTAGGTAAGCGGTGATTGACCTTCCTCCTATACTTAATGAAGCTTGAGTTGTGCTTAGTGGTAGCTAAAGTGCTGAAATTTGTGATTTATTTCTTGGTTTGAGATGAATTGGTGAAGTTTTCCATTTATTGAGGAATTTTCTGGTTTAATATGCATGCGATGTTGTGGTTATTTATGATGGTTGGTAATGAGGGGTAATGACTCTAGTGGATGTAAATGATAGGAAATTGCAACCAATTTTGGGTTTGGAAGGAATTTGAGGAAGTTAGGGTTTCATAACCCCCTTTCTGTCCGGTTTTGGATCATATGGTTAGAGGCCGAATTGGCCTTAGCTCAAAACATGAAAGTTGTAGGTATTGATGTTTTAAAGGTGACTGTAAAATTTCAGATCAATTGGAGTAGTTTAGAATGAGATAAGCCGAAATTACTATTGCTGTTCTGGGTTCATCAGGATGTTAGAACTGCGTCTGAAATGGGTTGTTTTGACTGGAATTGTTTTGGATTTGGGTGTTGAGGTCTTCTGATGAAATGTAGCTTGATGTCCTAGCTACCATATGCCTTTGGAATTTCTGCATTTGGACCTGTTTAGACTGAGTTGTACTGATTACAGCATAGTGTAATTTGTAAACCCGCAATTACGGTTCTGGTTTGTTATTTGGCATATTTGACTTAGTTGTACTGGAATTTGGACTGAGTGACCTTCTGAAATATTGTAGCCCTATCTCTTAGCTTCGAAACGGTGTATCTTGAACCTTCATCCGACAATCGTAGCACCTTTGATACCATTACCGCAAAATGACGTCAAAACTGTTTTTCTGGTTTTGAGCTTAACTTTCATTTCCAAACTTTTCCCTAGCTTGACTTGTACTAGTACTACATGGAGCTTGCTGAATGGCTATTGGATGAACTTGTTGTTGTGTGTGTACCTTTGGGACTGATTTGAGGAAGTAATGAAGCCATGATGGCTGGAAAAGTTAACAAATTCAGGGGAAGTGCTGTCCGAACTTTGAAGGAACTCGTTTGCATTGAGTTTGTGATTTAAGACTTGGATTTGAGCAAGGCAATGATATTTGATGGATGATTTCTGAGCCATGGAGGTGAGTGACCTCAAACTATTTCTAAAATTATTTATGAACCGTTTCTTGCATTATTTACTTTTGAACTGTTTCGAAATTTAATGTTGGAACTGTTTTCTTACATATCATGCGTGCTTGCATCTTAGTGTCTTGTTATTATTGATTTTGCTTTCAATGATTGTTAAAACGAGTTTTATAGGCGAGTGTGTACTTTATCGCACTCGACCTAAATAAATATGAAATTTTCAATGATTAGTGATTAAATGCTACTTGCGCATGAATGTAAGCCTTTTGGGCTGAACTGGCCATTGCCCCTTGTTACCGGTCATCTCGAGCCAGAAGCGGACTCGGTCGAGCGACTAGGAACTTGGGTGAACGTTTCGGTATACTCGAGTATTACCTTGTAGGTTGGTGGAGCCTGGCCAAAAGCCAGGGACGGGGTGAATGAATGCACGAATGAAACTAAAAATGCAATGAAATGACAGGAGGACGAACGTATCCTTTTCATGAATGTTACTATCGTTTCCATTGTAAATGTTTCTTGAATTATTGATACTCCATATTTAATGTTTTGTAAACGTTGTAATTGTTTCTGGACTTATCATTTGATTTGAATTGAACATCATTGAGATTTTTGAGATTTTTATTGTAATTCATTTGAGGACTTTAGTGAACGACTGAAAATTAGAAAATTTCCGGGTTCTCAAACTCATTTTTTCTCGGGGCGTCACAATCTCCCCTCCTTAAAAGAATGTCGTCCTCGACATTCCCTCTTGTACCAATCAAGTCGAGACATCCCGTAAAAATCTCTCAAGAGTCAAATCAAACCCACAGTCCGGCATCCTAAACTTCAAGCCTAGGATACACTACAGAGATCTGAAGCCTAAGCTCTGATACCACCTGTCACGGCCCCACCTCCCCCTAAGGCGAACCAGAGGGTTCGGCGGGCCGCTTGCCCGGCTCTCGCCGGGACTCAGTGATTGATGTGAGATGAAACAAAAGGATAGAAATGCATTTAATGGAGTGACAAGTGTCACACTTCCATTGGTTGAAGCTTATGACAACTATTCACCTTTTGGACTTATTTGACCCATTGATTAAATATCTCAAATTTACCACAAAATCACCATTTCTTTCTCTTCTTTGGCCGACCAACCTTAAGGAAGAAAGGAAGAGAGCTCTTCACCATTTAAGCTTCCAACTAGCTCAAATCATCCAACCCAAGTGCTGAAATTTGTTTCTACTCCATACAATCCTTCCATTTGGTGCTAGTAAGTGATTTTGTGGAAGTGTTCAAGGAAGCTAAGGTGTCCATTAACTCCTCTTCTCTTGTTTACTAGGTAAGCGGTGATTGACCTTCCTCCTATACTTAATGAAGCTTGAGTTGTGCTTAGTGGTAGCTAAAGTGCTGAAATTTGTGGTTTATTTCTTGGTTTGAGATGAATTGGTGAAGTTTTCCATTTATTGAGGAATTTTCTGGTTTAATATGCATGCGATGTTGTGGTTATTTATGATGGTTGGTAATGAGGGGTAATGACTCTAGTGGATGTAAATGATAGGAAATTGCAACCAATTTTGGGTTTGGAAGGAATTTGAGGAAGTTAGGGTTTCATAACCCCCTTTTTGTCCGGTTTTGGATCATATGGTTAGAGGCCGAATTGGCCTTAGCTCAAAACATGAAAGTTGTAGGTATTGATGTTTTAAAGGTGACTGTAAAATTTCAGATCAATTGGAGTAGTTTAGAATGAGATAAGCCGAAATTACTATTGCTGTTCTGGGTTCATCAGGATGTTAGAACTGCGTCTGAAATGGGTTGTTTTGACTGGAATTGTTTTGGATTTGGGTGTTGAGGTCTTCTGATGAAATGTAGCTTGATGTCCTAGCTACCATATGCCTTTGGAATTTCTGCATTTGGACCTGTTTAGACTGAGTTGTACTGATTACAGCATAGTGTAATTTGTAAACCCGCAATTACGGTTCTGGTTTGTTATTTGGCATATTTGACTTAGTTGTGCTGGAATTTGGACTGAGTGACCTTCTGAAATATTGTAGCCCTATCTCTTAGCTTCGAAACGGTGTATCTTGCACCTTCATCCGACAATCGTAGCACCTTTGATACCATTACCGCAAAATGACGTCAAAACTGTTTTTCTGGTTTTGAGCTTAACTTTCATTTCCAAACTTTTCCCTAGCTTGACTTGTACTAGTACTACATGGAGCTTGCTGAATGGCTATTGGATGAACTTGTTGTTGTGTGTGTACCTTTGGGACTGATTTGAGGAAGTAATGAAGCCATGATGGCTGGAAAAGTTAACAAATTCAGGGGAAGTGCTGTCCGAACTTTGAAGGAACTCGTTTGCATTGAGTTTGTGATTTAAGACTTGGATTTGAGCAAGGCAATGATATTTGATGGATGATTTCTGAGCCATGGAGGTGAGTGACCTCAAACTATTTCTAAAATTATTTATGAACCGTTTCTTGCATTATTTACTTTTGAACTGTTTCGAAATTTAATGTTGGAACTGTTTTCTTACATATCATGCGTGCTTGCATCATAGTGTCTTGTTATTATTGATTTTGCTTTCAATGATTGTTAAAACGAGTTTTATAGGCGAGTGTGTACTTTATCGCACTCGACCTAAATAAATATGAAATTTTCAATGATTAGTGATTAAATGCTACTTGCGCATGAATGTAAGCCTTTTGGGCTGAACTGGCCATTGCCCCCTTGTTACCGGTCGTCTCGAGCCAGAAGCGGACTCGGTCGAGCGACTAGGAACTTGGGTGAACGTTTCGGTATACTCGAGTATTACCTTGTAGGTTGGTGGAGCCTGGCCAAAAGCCAGGGACGGGGTGAATGAATGCACGAATGAAACTAAAAATGCAATGAAATGACAGGAGGACGAACGTATCCTTTTCATGAATGTTACTATCGTTTCCATTGTAAATGTTTCTTGAATTATTGATACTCCATATTTAATGTTTTGTAAACGTTGTAATTGTTTCTGGACTTATCATTTGATTTGAATTGAACATCATTGAGATTTTTGAGATTTTTATTGTAATTCATTTGAGGACTTTAGTGAACGACTGAAAATTAGAAAATTTCCGGGTTCTCAAACTCATTTTTTCTCGGGGCGTCACAATCTCCCCTCCTTAAAAGAATGTCATCCTCGACATTCCCTCTTGTACCAATCAAGTCGAGACATCCCGTAAAAATCTCTCAAGAGTCAAATCAAACCCACAGTCCGGCATCCTAAACTTCAAGCCTAGGATACACTACAGAGATCTGAAGCCTAAGCTCTGATACCACCTGTCACGGCCCCACCTCCCCCTAAGGCGAACCAGAGGGTTCGGCGGGCCGCTTGCCCGGCTCTCGCCGGGACTCAGTGATTGATGTGAGATGAAACAAAAGGATAGAAATGCATTTAATGGAGTGACAAGTGTCACACTTCCATTGGTTGAAACTTATGACAACTATTCACCTTTTGGACTTATTTGACCCATTGATTAAATATCTCAAATTTACCATAAAATCACCATTTCTTTCTCTTCTTTGGCCGACCAACCTTAAGGAAGAAAGGAAGAGAGCTCTTCACCATTTAAGCTTCCAACGAGCTCAAATCATCCAACCCAAGTGCTGAAATTTGTTTCTACTCCATACAATCCTTCCATTTGGTGCTAGTAAGTGATTTTGTGGAAGTGTTCAAGGAAGCTAAGGTGTCCATTAACTCCTCTTCTCTTGTTTACTAGGTAAGCGGTGATTGACATTCCTCATATACTTAATGAAGCTTGAGTTGTGCTTAGTGGTAGCTAAAGTGCTGAAATTTGTGGTTTATTTCTTGGTTTGAGATGAATTGGTGAAGTTTTCCATTTATTGAGGAATTCTGGTTTATAATATGCATCCGATGTTGTGGTTTATTTATGATGGTTTGGGATAAGAGGCGGTAATGACTCTAGTGGGATGAAATGATAGGAAAAAAAAATCTGCCCCAAAACCCCAAATTTTTTTGGGTTTGGAAGGAATTTGAGCGAAGTTAGGGTTTCATTAACCCCTTTCTGTCCGGTTTGGATCATATGGCTTAGAGGCCGAATTGGCCTTAGCTCAAAACATGAAAGTGTAGGTTATTGATGTTTTAAAGGTGGACTGTAAAAGTTCAGATCAATTGGGAGTATTTTAGAATGAGATAAGCCGAAATTACTATTGCTGTTCTGGGTTCATCAGGATGTTTAGAACTGCGTCTGAAATGGGTTGTTTTGACTGGAATTGTTTTGGATTTGGGTGTTGAGGTCTTCTGATGAAATGTAGCTTGATGTCCTAGCTACCATATGCCTTTGGAATTTCTGCATTTGGACCTGTTTAGACTGAGTTGTACTGATTACAGCATAGTGTAATTTGTAAACCCGCAATTACGGTTCTGGTTTGTTATTTGGCATATTTGACTTAGTTGTACTGGAATTTGGACTGAGTGACCTTCTGAAATATTGTAGCCCTATCTCTTAGCTTCGAAACGGTGTATCTTGAACCTTCATCCGACAATCGTAGCACCTTTGATACCATTACCGCAAAATGACGTCAAAACTGTTTTTCTGGTTTTGAGCTTAACTTTCATTTCCAAACTTTTCCCTAGCTTGACTTGTACTAGTACTACATGGAGCTTGCTGAATGGCTATTGGATGAACTTGTTGTTGTGTGTGTACCTTTGGGACTGATTTGAGGAAGTAATGAAGCCATGATGGCTGGAAAAGTTAACAAATTCAGGGGAAGTGCTGTCCGAACTTTGAAGGAACTCGTTTGCATTGAGTTTGTGATTTAAGACTTGGATTTGAGCAAGGCAATGATATTTGATGGATGATTTCTGAGCCATGGAGGTGAGTGACCTCAAACTATTTCTAAAATTATTTATGAACCGTTTCTTGCATTATTTACTTTTGAACTGTTTCGAAATTTAATGTTGGAACTGTTTTCTTACATATCATGCGTGCTTGCATCTTAGTGTCTTGTTATTATTGATTTTGCTTTCAATGATTGTTAAAACGAGTTTTATAGGCGAGTGTGTACTTTATCGCACTCGACCTAAATAAATATGAAATTTTCAATGATTAGTGATTAAATGCTACTTGCGCATGAATGTAAGCCTTTTGGGCTGAACTGGCCATTGCCCCTTGTTACCGGTCATCTCGAGCCAGAAGCGGACTCGGTCGAGCGACTAGGAACTTGGGTGAACGTTTCGGTATACTCGAGTATTACCTTGTAGGTTGGTGGAGCCTGGCCAAAAGCCAGGGACGGGGTGAATGAATGCACGAATGAAACTAAAAATGCAATGAAATGACAGGAGGACGAACGTATCCTTTTCATGAATGTTACTATCGCTTCCATTGTAAATGTTTCTTGAATTATTGATACTCCATATTTAATGTTTTCTAAACGTTGTAATTGTTTCTGGACTTATCATTTGATTTGAATTGAACATCATTGAGATTTTTGAGATTTTTATTGTAATTCATTTGAGGACTTTAGTGAACGACTGAAAATTAGAAAATTTCCGGGTTCTCAAACTCATTTTTTCTCGGGGCGTCACAATCTCCCCTCCTTAAAAGAATGTCATCCTCGACATTCCCTCTTGTACCAATCAAGTCGAGACATCCCGTAAAAATCTCTCAAGAGTCAAATCAAACCCACAGTCCGGCATCCTAAACTTCAAGCCTAGGATACACTACAGAGATCTGAAGCCTAAGCTCTGATACCACCTGTCACGGCCCCACCTCCCCCTAAGGCGAACCAGAGGGTTCGGCGGGCCGCTTGCCCGGCTCTCGCCGGGACTCAGTGATTGATGTGAGATGAAACAAAAGGATAGAAATGCATTTAATGGAGTGACAAGTGTCACACTTCCATTGGTTGAAACTTATGACAACTATTCACCTTTTGGACTTATTTGACCCATTGATTAAATATCTCAAATTTACCATAAAATCACCATTTCTTTCTCTTCTTTGGCCGACCAACCTTAAGGAAGAAAGGAAGAGAGCTCTTCACCATTTAAGCTTCCAACGAGCTCAAATCATCCAACCCAAGTGCTGAAATTTGTTTCTACTCCATACAATCCTTCCATTTGGTGCTAGTAAGTGATTTTGTGGAAGTGTTCAAGGAAGCTAAGGTGTCCATTAACTCCTCTTCTCTTGTTTACTAGGTAAGCGGTGATTGACCTTCTTCCTATACTTAATGAAGCTTGAGTTGTGCTTAGTGGTAGCTAAAGTGCTGAAATTTGTGGTTTATTTCTTGGTTTGAGATGAATTGGTGAAGTTTTCCATTTATTGAGGAATTTTCTGGTTTAATATGCATGCGATGTTGTGGTTATTTATGATGGTTGGTAATGAGGGGTAATGACTCTAGTGAGTAAGTGGATAGAAATCAAGCGCATGGTGTGGAAGGAATTGAGGAAGTTAGGGTTTCATAAACCCCCTTTCTGTCGGTTTTGGATATATGGTTAGAGGCCGAATTGGCCTAGCTCCAAAACATGAAAGTTGTAGGTATTGATGTTTTAAAGGTGAACTGTAAAAAAAGTTCAGCATCAATTGGAGTATTTAGAATGAGATAAGCCGAAATTACATATGCTGTTCTGGGTTCATCAGGATGTTAGAACTGGGGGGCAGTCGGAAATGGGTTGTTTTGACTGGGGATTTTTTGGATTTGGGCGGGTTGAGGTCTTCTTATGAAATGTAGCTTTGATGTCCTATCGTACCTATGCCTTTTGGACATTTCTGCTCATTTGACTCTGTTGAGACTGTAGTTTACTGATTAAGCCATAGTGTAATTTGTAAACCGCGAG
This sequence comes from Coffea eugenioides, assembly GCF_003713205.1. Taxonomy (NCBI): domain Eukaryota; kingdom Viridiplantae; phylum Streptophyta; class Magnoliopsida; order Gentianales; family Rubiaceae; genus Coffea; species Coffea eugenioides. Next base: position 11,156 of record NW_020861933.1, read on the forward strand.
TTACGGGTTTCTGCGGTTTGTTATTTTGGCATATTTGACTTAGTTTGTGCTGGAATTCTGGGACTGAGTGACCTTCTTGAAATATTGTAGCCCTATCTCTTAGCTTCAACGGTGTATCTTGCACCTTCATCCGACAATCGTAGCACCTTTTTTGATACTCACTACCGCAAATGAGTCAAATGTTTTTCTGGTTTTGAGGCTTATACTTTCATTTTTCCAAACTTTGTCCCTGAGATTGACTGCTGTGACTGAGTACTACTTGGACGCTTGCTGAATGCTATTGGATGAACTTGTTGTTGACCGATGTGTGTACCTTTGGACTGATTTGAGGAAGTAATGAGCCAGTGAAGGCTGGAAAAAGTTAACAAATTCAGGGAAGTGCTGTCCGAACTTTGAAGGAAACTCGTTTGCATTGAGAGTTTGTGATTTAAGACTTGGATTTGAGCAAGGCAATGATATTTGATGGATGATTTCTGAGCCATGGAGGTGAGTGACCTCAAACTATTTCTAAAATTATTTATGAACCGTTTCTTGCATTATTTACTTTTGAACTGTTTCGAAATTTAATGTTGGAACTGTTTTCTTACATATCATGCGTGCTTGCATCTTAGTGTCTTGTTATTATTGATTTTGCTTTCAATGATTGTTAAAACGAGTTTTATAGGCGAGTGTGTACTTTATCGCACTCGACCTAAATAAATATGAAATTTTCAATGATTAGTGATTAAATGCTACTTGCGCATGAATGTAAGCCTTTTGGGCTGAACTGGCCATTGCCCCTTGTTACCGGTCATCTCGAGCCAGAAGCGGACTCGGTCGAGCGACTAGGAACTTGGGTGAACGTTTCGGTATACTCGAGTATTACCTTGTAGGTTGGTGGAGCCTGGCCAAAAGCCAGGGACGGGGTGAATGAATGCACGAATGAAACTAAAAATGCAATGAAATGACAGGAGGACGAACGTATCCTTTTCATGAATGTTACTATCGCTTCCATTGTAAATGTTTCTTGAATTATTGATACTCCATATTTAATGTTTTCTAAACGTTGTAATTGTTTCTGGACTTATCATTTGATTTGAATTGAACATCATTGAGATTTTTGAGATTTTTATTGTAATTCATTTGAGGACTTTAGTGAACGACTGAAAATTAGAAAATTTCCGGGTTCTCAAACTCATTTTTTCTCGGGGCGTCACAATCTCCCTTCCTTAAAAGAATGTCGTCCTCGACATTCCCTCTTGTACCAATCAAGTCGAGACATCCCGTAAAAATCTCTCAAGAGTCAAATCAAACCCACAGTCCGGCATCCTAAACTTCAAGCCTAGGATACACTACAGAGATCTGAAGCCTAAGCTCTGATACCACCTGTCACGGCCCCACCTCCCCCTAAGGCGAACCAGAGGGTTCGGCGGGCCGCTTGCCCGGCTCTCGCCGGGACTCAGTGATTGATGTGAGATGAAACAAAAGGATAGAAATGCATTTAATGGAGTGACAAGTGTCACACTTCCATTGGTTGAAGCTTATGACAACTATTCACCTTTTGGACTTATTTGACCCATTGATTAAATATCTCAAATTTACCACAAAATCACCATTTCTTTCTCTTCTTTGGCCGACCAACCTTAAGGAAGAAAGGAAGAGAGCTCTTCACCATTTAAGCTTCCAACTAGCTCAAATCATCCAACCCAAGTGCTGAAATTTGTTTCTACTCCATACAATCCTTCCATTTGGTGCTAGTAAGTGATTTTGTGGAAGTGTTCAAGGAAGCTAAGGTGTCCATTAACTCCTCTTCTCTTGTTTACTAGGTAAGCGGTGATTGACCTTCCTCATATACTTAATGAAGCTTGAGTTGTGCTTAGTGGTAGCTAAAGTGCTGAAATTTGTGGTTTATTTCTTGGTTTGAGATGAATTGGTGAAGTTTTCCATTTATTGAGGAATTTTCTGGTTTAATATGCATGCGATGTTGTGGTTATTTATGATGGTTGGTAATGAGGGGTAATGACTCTAGTGGATGTAAATGATAGGAAATTGCAACCAATTTTGGGTTTGGAAGGAATTTGAGGAAGATAGGGTTTCATAACCCCCTTTCTGTCCGGTTTTGGATCATATGGTTAGATGCCGAATTGGCCTTAGCTCAAAACATGAAAGTTGTAGGTATTGATGTTTTAAAGGTGGCTGTAAAATTTCAGATCAATTGGAGTAGTTTAGAATGAGATAAACCGAAATTACTATTTCTGTTCTGGGTTCATCAGGATGTTAGAACTGCGTCTGAAATGGGTTGTTTTGACTGGAATTGTTTTGGATTTTGGGTGTGTGAGGTCTTCTGCATGAAAAATTGTAGCCTTGCATGTTCCTAGCTACCATATGCCTTTGGAATTTCTGCATTTTGCGACCTGTTTTAGACTGAGTTGTACTGATTACAGCATAGCTGCTAATTGCTTTAAACCCGCGAATTACCGGTTCTTGCGTAGTTTGTTATTTGGCATAGTTTGACGTAGTTGTGCTAGAAACTTTTGACCTGAGGAGTGACCCTTCTCGCAAATATTGCTAGCCCGATCTCTTAGCTTCAACAGAACGCCGCTGTATCTTGCACCTTCCCATCCGCACAAAGTCGCTAGCACCTCTTCGATACCCATTACCGCAAAATGACGTCAAAACTGTTTTTCTGGTTTTGAGCTTAACTTTCATTTCCAAACTTTTCCCTAGCTGGACTTGTACTAGTACTACTTGGAGCTTGCTGAATGGCTATTGGATGAACTTGTTGTTGTGTGTGTACCTTTGGGACTGGCTAAGGAAATAATGAAGCCATGATAGCGGGAAAAGTTAACAAAATAAGGGAAAGTGCTGTCCCGAACTTTGACAGGCTGAGGAAACTCGTTTGCAATTGAGTTTTGCCTGATTTAAGACTTGGATTTGAGCAACGGCCAATGCATATTTGATGGATGATTCTGAGCCCATGGAGGTGAGTGACCCTCAAACTTACTTTTCTAAACATTATTGTATGAACCGGTCTTCTTGCATTAATTTTACTTTTGAACTGTTTCGAAATTTAATGTTGGAACTGTTTTCTTACATATCATGCGTGCTTGCATCTTAGTGTCTTGTTATTATTGATTTTGCTTTCAATGATTGTTAAAACGAGTTTTATAAGCGAGTGTGTACTTTATCGCACTCGACCTAAATAAATATGAAATTTTCAATGATTAGTGATTAAATGCTACTTGCGCATGAATGTAAGCCTTTTGGGCTGAACTGGCCATTGCCCCTTGTTACCGGTCGTCTCGAGCCAGAAGCGGACTCGGTCGAGCGACTAGGAACTTGGGTGAACGTTTCGGTATACTCGAGTATTACCTTGTAGGTTGGTGGAGCCTGGCCAAAAGCCAGGGACGGGGTGAATGAATGCACGAATGAAACTAAAAATGCAATGAAATGACAGGAGGACGAATGTATCCTTTTCATGAATGTTACTATCGCTTCCATTGTAAATGTTTCTTGAATTATTGATACTCCATATTTAATGTTTTGTAAACGTTGTAATTGTTTCTGGACTTATCATTTGATTTGAATTGAACATCATTGAGATTTTTGAGATTTTTATTGTAATTCGTTTGAGGACTTTAGTGAACGACTGAAAATTAGAAAATTTCCGGGTTCTCAAACTCATTTTTTCTCGGGGCGTCACAATCTCCCCTCCTTAAAAGAATGTCGTCCTCGACATTCCCTCTTGTACCAATCAAGTCGAGACATCCCGTAAAAATCTCTCAAGAGTCAAATCAAACCCACAGTCCGGCATCCTAAACTTCAAGCCTAGGATACACTACAGAGATCTGAAGCCTAAGCTCTGATACCACCTGTCACGGCCCCACCTCCCCCTAAGGCGAACCAGAGGGTTCGGCGGGCCGCTTGCCCGGCTCTCGCCG
>NW_020861934.1:0-15432 GCF_003713205.1 Coffea eugenioides
TGGTTGGAGATTCACTTGAGAGAGCGGACTACCATGGGACATATGTAACTAAGCTTTGTTATAGGGGAAATCTCTACACAGATTTCATTGGAGTTCCTACTGTACCGTTTCATTTTGCTAATGATTCAACAATGGAACTGGACTACGAGAACATCTTTCAACAATATTCTGGTAAGGTATGCTTTAATGTGGTGGACGCTTCATAGCTAGGATATAAATTTAATTTTATTGCGATTAATCTCCAATAATATTTCTACATGGCATTTGATTTGGAAACTAAGCAACTTACTTTTCAAGGAATTGACTGTAGAGCTTTGTGGAATGATTAATACACTTGTATTCGCAGTATGATTTGATTCCTTCCAAGCTGAACCCGTAATGGAAGGATGTGATAAGTAGTTTGCCTTACATGTAGTAGACTTCATCTCTCAAGTGTGCATCAAATGTTGAACTTCATGAACAAAATCAGTGTTCCCAACATATACATTCTGGATCTGATAGCCTGAATTGACAAAGATATGCAAGTCTGACATCTTTTTTTTTATTATTCAACAAATGTCTAGACTGCTGTAATTCATGTTTTTCTCGCAAATGCTGTGGCATACTTAAATGTTTACAAAGCCCCTCATTTTTCAAATTGCCATGAATATTAACTTATAACAGATTGTGCCACCTGCAAGTGATGTATACGTGTAAAAATTATGCGTGAGCCTCCTGCAAATGGTTTATGAGATTAAATATCTACAATTTTGTTCCGAAGGTACTCTCAAATAAAGTGGGGAAAATCTCCTGCAACCGTCCGGAATGTAGAGAGATAACATTCTCTTCCTAATTCTTTTTCTTTTCCTCTTCTCTCCTTTTCTTCTTTCTCTTTTTCTTTTATCTTTTCCTTCCTTTTTTTCCTTCTTCTCCACTGTTAAATGGTTTTGCTCCAAAGGCTAACATGAATCAGCACTGCTCCAGGCAATTTAGAGCAGTCAAAGATACTGCTGATACCCCATGCAATATTGTGTAGGGACAAAGCAAATCCTCTTGACCATGTTCATGTTTAGTCTTGCCGGATCTTCTCTTATAGGCACAGCTGAAAAAAGAACGTGCTGCCACTTGCGCCACAAACGTCGGCCACTACCGGCTACCACCATTGACTGGTAAAACTTCCAACATATCTTCACTACAGACCTTGTTTAAAGCTGGCTTGGGAGGGATGTAAAATTCATGAGACGATCCTGAGGACCCTTAACACAGTTATCAAGCACTAGTTGACCACGAAAATATGCATGGATAAGCATTATTTGCGGCAAAATCGGGACTTCATTTAAAACCCTAACTAAAAATGGTGGTGATGAAGATGACACTGAGAGTGTGATCCGACAGTGATGACACAAACAAGTATTAAATCCCGCAAAAGAAGACTGAAAGAGATTAGAGACTCATAAAGTAGTATTGCTATTTCGATTAATCACCAGTTTGGATATTCATGGCAGTCATCAAGACTTGTAGGAGTTCATTTGATTCATGGATGACACAGAATTTGGATGACACCACAAAGAAAAATGAAAAAGTGATAATCAGATTCTTAGTTGGTTTACCAAAAATACGAATGAGCATCGCAAGAGAATTGAAGGAGGAAGCTATGTTTCGGAGGAGTTTTAAAATTGGGGTGGCATCTCTTAAGTTGGAGTAATTCTTAAATAGAGTGGGCAAACGTGGGAGGAATGTGGAGTGAAACGTGAAGATGATGATTGAGATTTGTAGGAGTGGTTGTAAGATGAAGTTAACGAGGATGGTGGCTGAATATTTTAAATTAAATTTAATTGATGATACAGGTTGAATTATAACCCATACGTTTTAGGTATTCAAAATAAATACAAAAAATTTAGAAAAAAAAAGAGAAGTGTAGAAGCCTGTTGAGAGGCCTCTACTAACTAACGGCTTCTGCCATACATAATTGGAGTGGGAAAGCGCTAGAGGGAATGGGAGGGAAACGTGGGATGATGATTAGAGGATTTGTAGGAGTAGTTGTAGGATGAGTTAAGAGATAGTGAGAATATTTAAAATTTAAATTTGATTGGTGACAAGGTTGGTTACAACCCACTACTTTTTGTGTATTAAAATTAATACAAAAATCTAGAAAAAAGAATGAGAAGTTTAGAAGCCATTGAGAGAGTCTCTGCTAAAAACCTCTTCTGTAATACATATAGATATAGATATTGATAGTTGGATATTATATCACAATGCACATCGAATTGTTCCCTCCTTTTGCTGTGTATTTCTTTGAAACCTTTGATATATGCTGTTAGAGGGGATATGCGACGTTTTCAAGCCTTTTCCCTTGCCTTAACTTTTACCATTACCTGCCTAATTCTAAGTACAATACTAAACAGCCCCACATCCAACAGGACAGTGACAAAACGAATTTATCATAATATTGTTATCTCTCCGTATTTCGACCAGACCGCCAAACTTGAAGAACAAGTGGATAGAGATATGGAGATTTCGTTGGCTCGGTTAAACTTTTTGTCAATGCAAGCCGAAGGATTCACAGATCAGAGTGATTTCCAAACAAGTTTTGCAACGCGACGTAAAGTTTCCTTGTTTCTTGCATGTTTTGAAATGAGCGAATCACCCATCCAACAAACTGTTGCTTTTGACACTGGTAGCAGCCTAGAAGGCATAAGTTTTGGAGGTAAGATGCTTGACATTGACAATGAACAACTGAAAATATCAAATCATAAAGGTGGTGCAGCTTTTGATTCTGGTGCAAGTTCTAGTGCTCTTCAGCCAATGGCATAGTGGAAATTACAAAAAGAGATTGTCGACTTGGTTGGAGATTCACTTGAGAGAGCGGACTACCATGGGACATATGTAACTAAGCTTTGTTACAGGGGAAATCTCTACACAGATTTCATTGGGGTTCCTACTGTACCGTTTCATTTTGCTAATGATTCAACAGTGGAACTGGACTACGAGAACATCTTTCAACAATATTCTGGTAAGGTATGCCTTAATGTGGTGGACGCTTCATTGCTAGGATATAAATTTAATTTTATTGCGATTAATCTCCAATAATATTTCTACATGGCATTTGATTTGGAAACTAAGCAACTTACTTTTCAAGGAATTGACTGTAGAGCTTTGTGGAATGATTAATACACTTGTATTCGCAGTATGATTTGATTCCTTCCAAGCTGAACCCGTAATGGAAGGATGTGATAAGTAGTTTGCCTTACATGTAGTAGACTTCATCTCTCAAGTGTGCATCAAATGTTGAACTTCATGAACAAAATCAGTGTTCCCAACATATACATTCTGGATCTGATAGCCTGAATTGACAATGATATGCAAGTCTGATATCTTTTTTTTTATTATTCAACAAATGTCTAGACTGCTGTAATTCATGTTTTTCTCGCAAATGCTGTGGCATACTTAAATGTTTACAAAGCCCCTCATTTTTCAAATTGCCATGAATATTAACTTATAACAGATTGTGCCACCTGCAAGTGATGTATACGTGTAAAAATTATGCGTGAGCCTCCTGCAAATGGTTTATGAGATTAAATATCTACAATTTTGTTCCGAAGGTACTCTCAAATAAAGTGGGGAAAATCTCCTGCAACCGTCCGAAATGTAGAGAGATAACATTCTCTTCCTAATTCTTTTTCTTTTCCTCTTCTCTCCTTTTCTTCTTTCTCTTTTTCTTTTATCTTTTCCTTCCTTTTTTTCCTTCTTCTCCACTGTTAAATGGTTTTGCTCCAAAGGCTAACATGAATCAGCACTGCTCCAGGCAATTTAGAGCAGTCAAAGATGCTGCTGATACCCCATGCAATATTGTGTAGGGACAAAGCAAATCCTCTTGACCATGTTCATGTTTAGTCTTGCCGGATCTTCTCTTATAGGCACAGCTGAAAAAAGGACGTGCTGCCACTTGCGCCACAAACGTCGGCCACTACCGGCTACCACCATTGACTGGTAAAACTTCCAACATATCTTCACTACAGACCTTATTTAAAGCTGGCTTGGGAGGGATGTAAAATTCATGAGACGATCCTGAGGACCCTTAACACAGTTATCAAGCACTAGTTGACCACGAAAATATGCATGGATAAGCATTATTTGCGGCAAAATCGGGACTTCATTTAAAACCCTAACTAAAAATGGTGGTGATGAAGATGACACTGAGAGGGTGATCCGACAGTGATGACTCAAACAAGTAATAAATCCCGCAAGAGATGACTGAAAGAGATTAGAGACTCATAAAGTTGTATTGCTATTTCGATTAATCACCAGTTTGGATATACGTGGCATGTATTCGGACTTGTTAGGGTTCATTTGATTCATGGGATGACACAGAATTGGATTGACACCACAAGAAAAATGAAAGTGATAATAGATTCTTAGTTTGGTTTACCAAAAAATACGAATGAGCATGCAAGAGAATTGAAGGAGGAAGCTATGTTTGGAGGAGTTTTAATTGGGGTGGAATTCTTAAATTGGAGTACTCTTAAATAGAGTGGGAAACGTGGGAGGAAATGTGGGTGAAACGTGAGATGATGATTAGAGGATTTGTAAGAGTGGTTGTAGGATGAGTTAAGAGATGGTGGGAATATTTTAAATTTAAATTTAATTGATGATAAGGTTGATTATAACCCACTACTTTTTATGTATTAAAATAAATACAAAAATTTAGAAAAAATAAAGAGAAGTGTAGAAGCCGTTGAGAGGGTCTCTACTACTAACGGCTTCTGCCATACATTAATTGGAGTGGGAAACGCTGGAGGGAATGTGGAGGGAAACGTGGGATGATGATTAGAGGATTTGTAGGAAGTAGTTGTAGGATGAGTTAAGAGATAGTGGAATATTTTAAATTTAAATTTGATTGGTGACAAGGTTGTTACAACCCACTACTTTTTGTGTATTAAAATTAATACAAAAATCTAGAAAAAAGAATGAGAAGTTTAGAAGCCATTGAGAGAGTCTCTGCTAAAAACCTCTTCTGCAATACATATAGATATAGATATTGATAGTTGGATATTTATCACAATGCACATCGAATTGTTCCCTCCTTTTGCTGTGTATTTTCTTTGAAACCTTTGATATATGCTGTTAGAGGGGATATGCGACGTTTTCAAGCCTTTTCCCTTGCCTTAACTTTTACCATTACCTGCCTAATTCTAAGTACAATACTAAACAGCCCCACATCCAACAGGACAGTGACAAAACGAATTTATCATAATGTTGTTGGCTCTCCGTATTTCGATCAGACCGCCAAACTTGAAGAACAAGTGGATAGAGATATGGAGATTTCGTTGGCTCGGTTAAACTTTTTGTCGATGCAAACCGAAGGATTCACTGATCAGAGTGATTTCCAAACAAGTTTTGCAACGCGACGTAAAGTTTCCTTGTTTCTTGCATGTTTTGAAATGAGCGAACCACCTATCCAACAAACTGTTGCTTTTGACACTGGTAGCAGCCTAGAAGGCATAAGTTTTGGAGGTAAGATGCTTGACATTGACAATGAACAACTGAAAATATCAAATCATAAAGGTGGTGCAGCTTTTGATTCTGGTGCAAGTTCTAGTGCTCTTCAGCCAATGGCATAGTGGAAATTACAAAAAGAGATTGTAGACTTGGTTGGAGATTCACTTGAGAGAGCGGACTACCATGGGACATATGTAACTAAGCTTTGTTACAGGGGAAATCTCTACACAGATTTCATTGGGGTTCCTACTGTACCGTTTCATTTTGCTAATGATTCAACAGTGGAACTGGACTACGAGAACATCTTTCAACAATATTCTGGTAAGGTATGCTTTAATGTGGTGGACGCTTCATAGCTAGGATATAAATTTAATTTTATTGCGATTAATCTCCAATAATATTTCTACATGGCATTTGATTTGGAAACTAAGCAACTTACTTTTCAAGGAATTGACTGTAGAGCTTTGTGGAATGATTAATACACTTGTATTCGCAGTATGATTTGATTCCTTCCAAGTTGAACCCGTAATGGAAGGATGTGATAAGTAGTTTGCCTTACATGTAGTAGACTTCATCTCTCAAGTGTGCATCAAATGTTGAACTTCATGAACAAAATCAGTGTTCCCAACATATACATTCTGGATCTGATAGCCTGAATTGACAAAGATATGCAAGTCTGACATCTTTTTTTTTATTATTCAACAAATGTCTAGACTACTGTAATTCATGTTTTTCTCGCAAATGCTGTGGCATACTTAAATGCTTACAAAGCCCCTCATTTTTCAAATTGCCATGAATATTAACTTATAACAGATTGTGCCACCTGCAAGTGATGTATACGTGTAAAAATTATGCGTGAGCCTCCTGAAAATGGTTTATGAGATTAACAGTCTACAATTTTGTTCCGAAGGTACTCTCAAATAAAGTGGGGAAAAGCCCCTGCAACCGTCCGGAATGTAGAGAGAGAACATTCTCTTCCTAATTCTTTTTCTTTTCCACTTCTCTCATTTTCTTCTTTTTCTTTTTCTTTTATCTTTTCTTTCCTTTTTTCCCTTCTTCTCCACTGTTAAATGGTTTTGCTCCAAAGGCTAACATGAATCAGCACTGCTCCAGGCAATTTAGAGCAGTCAAAGATGCTGCTGATACACCATGCAATATTGTGTAGGGACAAAGCAAATCCCCATGTCCATGTTCATGTTTAGTCTTGCCGGATCTTCTCTTATAGACACAACTGAAAAAAGGACGTGCTGCCACTTGCGCCACAAACGCCGGCTACAACCGGCTACCACCATTGACTGGTAAAACTTTCAACATATCTTCACTACAGACCTAATTTAAAGCTGGCTTGAGAGGGATGTAAAATTGCTGAGACGATCCTTAGGACCCATAACACAGTTATCAAGCTCTAGTTGACCACGAAAATATGCATGGATAAGCATTATTTGTGGCAAAATCGGGACTTCATTTAAAACCCTAACTAAAAATGGTGGTGATGAAGATGACACTGAGAGGGTGATCCGACAGTGATAACACAAACAAGTAATAAATCCCGCAAGAGAAGACTGAAAGAGATTAGAGACTCATAAAGTAGTATTGCTATTTCGATTAATCACCAGTTCGGATATACGTGGCATGTATTCGGACTTGTTAGGGTTCATTTGATTCATGGGATGACACAGAATAGGATTGACACCATAAGAAAGATGAAAGTGATAATAGATTCTTATTTTGGTTTACCAAAAAATACGAATGAGCATGCAAGAGAATTGAAGGAGGAAGCTTTGTTTGGAGGAGTTTTAATTGGGGTGAAATTCTTAAATTGGAGTACACTTAATTGGAGTGGGAAATGTGGGGAGAAACGTGAGATGATGATTAGAAGATTTGTAGGAGTGGTTGTAGGATGAATTAAGAGATAATGGGAATATTTTAAATTTAAATTTAATTGATGATAAGGTTGGTTATAACCCACTACTTTTTATGTATTAAAATAAATTCAAAAATTTAGAAAAAAGAATGAGAAGTTTAGATGCCATTGAGAGGGTCTCTGCTAAAAACGCCTTCTGCAATACATTAATTGGAGTGGACTCTTAATTGGAGTGGGAAACGCGGGAGGGAATGTGGAGGGAAACGTGGGATGATGATTAGAGGATTTGTAGGAGTGGTTGTAGGATGAGTTAAGAGATAGTGGAAATATTTTAAATTTAAATTTGATTGGTGATAAGGTTGGTTACAACCCACTACTTTTTATGTATTAAAATTAATACAAAAATCTAGACAAAAGAATGAGAAGTTTAGAAGCCATTGAGAGAGTCTCTGCTAAAAACCCCTTCTGCAATACATATAGATATAGATATTGATAGTTGGATATTATATCACAATGCACATCGAATTGTTCCGTCCTTTTGCTGCGTTTTTCTTTAAAACCTTTGATATATGCTGTTAGAGGGGATATGCGACGTTTTCAAGCCTTTTCCCTTGCCTTAACTTTTACCATTACCTGCCTATTTCTAAGTACAATACTAAACAGCCCCACATCCAACAGGACAGTGACAAAACAAATTTATCATAATGTTGTTGGCTCTCCGTATTTCGATCAGACCGCCAAACTTGAAGATCAAGTGGATAGAGATATGGAGATTTCGTTGGCTTGGTTAAACTTTTTGTCGATGCAAGCCGAAGGATTCACTGATCAGAGTGATTTCCAAGCAAGTTTAGCAACACGACGTAAAGTTTCCTTGTTTCTTGCATGTTTTGAAATGAGCGAAAAACTTTTCCAACAAACTGTTGCTTTTGACACTGGTAGCAGCCTATTTTTGGTCCATTGCGGTAATCCAGTGGGTGGTGATGGTGAATATTCGTTAGATCCACCCTATAATTCTGCAGGGTCCTCAACTTTTTCAAATTTAGCAGACTGTCATGAATATTGTAACAATGTCACTTGGTGCTTTTGTGACAAAAAATCATGCAAATATTATATGCAATATGGAACTGGATTTTCAAGAGGGATACTTGCGTCTGAAAGATTTATTTTTAAGTCCTCCCACAATAAAAGATCACTTATCAACGATGTAGTTCTTGGATGCTCACATGAAGCAGAAACAACAGCCAATAACTACAATGGACTGCTTGAACTTGGGATCGCAAAACATTCTTTACAATCACAATTGGGATCTGGTGAATTTTCTTATTGTATTGAAAAATTAGTTGATTCTAGCTATTATAAAAATATACTAATCGTTGGAAAGAATTTAGCCACTGGAGGAGATTCAACTCCTTTTCAGATTGATGGTTTCAAATACTATGCAGACCTAGAAGGCATAAGTTTTGGAGGTAAGATGCTTGACATTGACAATGAACAACTGAAAATGTCAAATCATAAAGGTGGTGCAGCTTTTGATTCTGGTGCAAGTTCTAGTGCTCTTCAGCCAATGGCATAGTGGAAATTACAAAACGAGATTGTAGACTTGGTTGGAGATTCACTTGAGAGAGCGGACTACCATGGGACATATGTAACTAAGCTTTGTTACAGGGGAAATCTCTACACAGATTTCATTGGGGTTCCTACTGTACCGTTTCATTTTACGAATGATTCAACAGTGGAACTGGACTACGAGAACATCTTTCAACAATATTCTGGTAAGGTATGCTTTAATGTGGTGGACGCTTCATAGTTGGGATATAAATTTAATTTTATTGGGATTAATCTCCAATAATATTTCTACATGGCATTTGATTTGGAAACTAAGCAACTTACTTTTCAAGGAATTGACTGTAGAGCTTTGTGGAATGATTAATACACTTGTATTCGCAGTGTGATTTGATTCCTTCCAAGCTGAACCCGTAATGGAAGGATGGGATAAGTAGTTTGCCTTACATGTAGTAGACTTCATCTCTCAAGTGTGCGTCAAATGTTGACCTTCATGAACAAAATCAGTGTTCCCAACATATACATTCTGGATCTGATAGCCTGAATTGACAAAGATATGAAAGTCTGACATCTTTTTTTTTTATTATTCAACAAATGTCTAGACTGCAGTAATTCATGTTTTTCTCGCAAATGCTGCGGCACACTTAAATGTTTACGAAGCCCCTCATTTCTCAAATTGCCATGAATATTAACTTATAACTGATTGTGCCACCTGCAAGTGATGTATACGTGAAAAAATTATGCGTGAGCCTCCTGAAAATGGTTTTCGAGATTAACAGTCTACAATTTTGTTCCGAAGGTACTCTCAAATAAAGTAGGGAAAAGCCCCTGCAACCGTCCGGAATGTAGAGAGAGAACATTCTCTTCCTAATTCTTTTTCTTTTCCTCTACTCTCCTTTTCTTCTTTTTCTTTTTCTTTTATCTTTTCTTTCCTTTTTTTCCCTTCCTCTCCACTGTTAAATGGTTTTGCTCCAAAGGCTAACAAGAATCAGCATTGCTCCAGGCAATTTAGAGCTGTCAAAGATGCTGCTTACCCCATGCAATATTGTGTAGGGACAAAGCAAATCCCCATAACCATGTTCTTGTTTAGTCTTGCCGGATCTTCTCTAATAGGCACAGCTGAAAATAGGACGTGCTGCCATTTACGCCACAAACGCCGGCCACTACCGCTACCACCATTGACTGGTGAAACTTCCAACATATCTTCACTACAGACTTTATTTAAAGCTAGCTTGAGAGGGATGTAAAATTGATGAGACGATCCTTAGGACCCATAACACAGTTATCAAGCACTAGTTGACCACGAAAATATGCATGGATAAGCATTATTTGCGGCAAAATCGGGACTTCATTTAAAACCCTAACTAAAAATGGTGGTGATGAAGATGACACTGAGAGGGTGATCCGACAGTGATGACTCAAACAAGTAATAAATCCCGCAAGAGATGACTGAAAGAGATTAGAGACTCATAAAGTTGTATTGCTATTTCGATTAATCACCAGTTTGGATATACGTGGCATGTATTCAGACTTGTTAGGGTTCATTTGATTCATGGGATAACACAGAATTGGATTGACACCACAAGAAAAATGAAAGTGATAATAGATTCTTAGTTTGGTTTACCAAAAAATACGAATGAGCATGCAAGAGAATTGAAGGAGGAAGCTATGTTTGGAGGAGTTTTAATTGGGGTGGAATTCTTAAATTGGAGTACTCTTAAATAGAGTGGGAAACGTGGGAGGAAATGTGGAGTGAAACGTGAGATGATGATTAGAGGATTTGTAGGAGTGGTTGTAGGATGAGTTAAGAGATGGTGGGAATATTTTAAATTTAAATTTAATTGATGATAAGGTTGATTATAACCCACTACTTTTTATGTATTAAAATAAATACAAAAATTTAGAAAAAATAAAGAGAAGTGTAGAAGCCGTTGAGAGGGTCTCTACTACTAACGGCTTCTGCCATACATTAATTGGAGTGGGAAAACGCTGGAGGGAATGTGGAGGGAAACGTGGGATGATGATTAGAGGATTTGTAGGAGTAGTTGTCGGATGAGTTAAGAGATAGTGGGAATATTTTAAATTTAAATTTGATTGGTGACAAGGTTGATTACAACCCACTACTTTTTGCGTATTAAAATTAATACAAAAATCTAGAAAAAAGAATGAGAAGTTTAGAAGCCATTGAGAGAGTCTCTGCTAAAAACCTCTTCTGCAATACATATAGATATAGATATTGATAGTTGGATATTATATCACAATGCACATCGAATTGTTCCCTCCTTTTGCTGTGTATTTCTTTGAAACCTTTGATATATGCTGTTAGAGGGGATATGCGACGTTTTCAAGCCTTTTCCCTTGCCTTAACTTTTACCATTACCTGCCTAATTCTAAGTACAATACTAAACAGCCCCACATCCAACAGGACAGTGACAAAACAAATTTATCATAATGTTGTTGGCTCTCCGTATTTCGATCAGACCGCCAAACTTGAAGAACAAGTGGATAGAGATATGGAGATTTCGTTGGCTCGGTTAAACTTTTTGTCGATGCAAACCGAAGGATTCACTGATCAGAGTGATTTCCAAACAAGTTTTGCAACGCGACGTAAAGTTTCCTTGTTTCTTGCATGTTTTGAAATGAGCGAACCACCTATCCAACAAACTGTTGCTTTTGACACTGGTAGCAGCCTAGAAGGCATAAATTTTGGAGGTAAGATGCTTGACATTGACAATGAACAACTGAAAATATCAAATCATAAAGGTGGTGCAGCTTTTGATTCTGGTGCAAGTTCTAGTGCTCTTCAGCCAATGGCATAGTGGAAATTACAAAAAGAGATTGTAGACTTGGTTGGAGATTCACTTGAGAGAGCGGACTACCATGGGACATATGTAACTAAGCTTTGTTACAGGGGAAATCTCTACACAGATTTCATTGGGGTTCCTACTGTACCGTTTCATTTTGCTAATGATTCAACAGTGGGACTGGACTACGAGAACATCTTTCAACAATATTCTGGTAAGGTATGCTTTAATGTGGTGGACGCTTCATAGCTAGGATATAAATTTAATTTTATTGCGATTAATCTCCAATAATATTTCTACATGGCATTTCATTTGGAAACTAAGCAACTTACTTTTCAAGGAATTGACTGTAGAGCTTTGTGGAATGATTAATACACTTGTATTCGCAGTATGATTTGATTCCTTCCAAGCTGAACCCGTAATGGAAGGATGTGATAAGTAGTTTGCCTTACATGTAGTAGACTTCATCTCTCAAGTGTGCATCAAATGTTGAACTTCATGAACAAAATCAGTGTTCCCAACATATACATTCTGGATCTGATAGCCTGAATTGACAATGATATGCAAGTCTGACATCTTTTTTTTTATTATTCAACAAATGTCTAGACTGCTGTAATTCATGTTTTTCTCGCAAATGCTGTGGCATACTTAAATGTTTACAAAGCCCCTCATTTTTCAAATTGCAATGAATATTAACTTATAACAGATTGTGCCACCTGCAAGTGATGTATACGTGTAAAAATTATGCGTGAGCCTCCGGAAAATGGTTTATGAGATTAACAGTCTACAATTCTGTTCCAAAGGTACTCTCAAATAAAGTGTGGAAAAGCCCCTGTAACCGTCCGGAATGTAGAGAGAGAACATTCTCTTCCTAATTCTTTTTCTTTTCCTCTTCTCTCCTTTTCTTCTTTTTCTTTTTCTTTTATCTTTTCTTTCCTTTTTTCCCTTCTTCTCCACTTCTTAAATGGTTTTGCTCCAAAGGCTAACATGAATCAGCACTGCTCCAGGCAATTTAGAGCAGTCAAAGATGCTGCTGATACCCCATGCAATATTGTGTAGGGACAAAGCAAATCCTCTTGACCATGTTCATGTTTAGTCTTGCCGGATCTTCTCTTATAGGCACAGCTAAAAAAAGGACGTTCTGCCACAAACATCGGCCACTACCGGCTACCACCATTGACTGGTAAAACTTCCAACATATCTTCACTACAGACCTTGTTTAAAGCTGGCTTGGGAGGGATGTAAAATTCATGAGACGATCCTGAGGACCCTTAACACAGTTATCAAGCACTAGTTGACCACGAAAATATGCATGGATAAGCATTATTTGCGGCAAAATCGGGACTTCATTTAAAACCCTAACTAAAAATGGTGGTGATGAAGATGACACTGAGAGTGTGATCCGACAGTGATGACACAAACAAGTATTAAATCCCGCAAAAGAAGACTGAAAGAGATTAGAGACTCATAAAGTAGTATTGCTATTTCGATTAATCACCAGTTTGGATATTCGTGGCATGTATTCGGACTTGTTAGGTTCATTTGAATCATGGGATGACACCACAAGAAAGATGAAAGTGATAATAGATTATTATTTTGGTTTACCAAAAAATACGAATGAGCATGCAAGAGAATTGAAGGAGGAAGCTATGTTTGGAGGAGTTTTAATTGGGGTGGAATTCTTAAATTGGAGTACTCTTAATTGGAGTGGGAAACGTGGGAGGAAATACGGGGGGAAACGTGAGATGATGATTAGAGGATTTGTAGGAGTGGTTGTAGGATGAGTTAAGAGATAGTGGGAATATTTTAAATTTAAATTTAATTGATAATAAGGTTGGTTATAACCCACTACTTTTTATGTATTAAAATAAATACAAAAATTTAGGAAAAAGAATGAGAAGTTTAGAAGCCATTGAGAGGGTCTCTGCTAAAAACGCCTTCTGCAATACATTAATTGGAGTGGACTCTTAATTGGAGTGGGAAATGTTGGAGGGAATGTGGAGAGAAACGTGGGATGATGATTAGAGGATTTGTAGGGGTGGTTGTTGGATGAGTTAAGAGATAGTGGGAATATTTTAAATTTAAATTTGATTGATGATAAGGTTGGTTACAACCCACTACTTTTTATATATTAAAATTGAAACAGAAATCTAGAAAAAAGAATGAGAAGTTTAGAAGCCATTGAAAGAGTCTATGTTAAAAACCCCTTCTGTAATACATATAGATATAGATATTGATAGTTTGATATTATATCACATTGCACATCGAATTGTTCCCTCCTTTTGCTGCATTTTTCTTTGAAACCTTTGATATAAGCTGTTAGAGGGGATATGCGACGTGTTCAACCCTTTTCCCTTACCTTAACTTTTACCATTACCTGCCTATTTCCAAGTACAATACTGAACAACCCCACATACAACAGGATAGTGACAAAACAAATTTATCATAATGTTGTTGGCTCTCCGTATTTCGATCAGACCGCCAAACTTGAAGATCAAGTGGATAGAGATATGGAGATTTCGTTGGCTCGGTTAAACTTTTTGTCGATGCAAGTCGAAGGAATTACTGATCAGAGTGATTTCCAATCAGGTTTAGCAACGCGACGTAAAGTTTCCTTGTTTCTTGCATGTTTTGAAATGAGCGAACCACCTGTCCAACAAACTGTTGCTTTTGACACAGGTAGCAGCCTATTTTGGGTCCATTGCGATAATCCAGTGGGTGGTGATGGTGAATATTCATTGGATCCTCCCCATAATTCTGCAGGGTCCTCAACTTTTTCAAATTTGGTAGACTGTCATGAATATTGTAACAATGCCACTCTGTGCTTTTGGTGACAAAAAATCAGGCAAATATTATATGCAATATGGAACTGGATTTTCAAGAGGGATCCTTGCGTCCGAGAGATTTATTTTTAAGTCCTCCCACAATAAAGGATCACTTATCAACGATGTAGTTCTTGGATGCTCACATGAAGTAGAAACAACAGCATGAATATTGTAACAATGCCACTCTGTGCTTTTGTGACAAAAAATCATGCAAATATTATATGCAATATGGAACTGGATTTTCAAGAGGGATACTTGCGTCTGAGAGATTTATTTTTAAGTCCTCCCACAATAAAGGATCGCTTATCAATGATGTAGTTCATAAATGCTCACATGAAGCAGAAACAGCAGCCAATGACTACAATGGACTGCTTGAACTTGGGACAGCAAAACATTCCTTACTATCACAATTGGGATCTGGTGAATTTTCTTATTGTATTGAGAAATTAGGTGATTCTAGCTATGATAAAAATATACTAATCGTTGGAAAGAATTTAGCCACTGGAGGAGATTCAACTCCTTTTCAAATTGCTGGCTTCAAATACTATGCAGACCTAGAAGGCATAAGTTTTGGAGGTAAGATGCTTGACAATGACAATGAACAATTGAAAATATCAAATCATAAGGGTGGTGCAGCTTTTGATTCTGGTGCAAGTTCTAGTGCTCTTCAGCCAATGGCATAGTGGAAATTACACAAAGAGATTGTAGACTTGGTTGGAGATTCATTTGAGAGAGCAGACTACCATGGGACATATGTAACTAAGCTTTGTTACAGGGGAAATCTCTACACAAATTTCATTTGGGTTCCTACTGTACCACTTCATTTTGCTAATGATTCAACAGTGGAACTGGACTACGAGAACATCTTTCAACAATATTCTGGTAAGGTATGCTTTAA
>NW_020861935.1:0-19131 GCF_003713205.1 Coffea eugenioides
AATTCCCCAATGGCCTTAAGAATTAGAGAAGCCTTATTCTAACCAAATAACACGCTACGAGGGTTATTTTAAGTTAGCTCATATGTTCCCCTGACACAAATCCAATCATGTCAGTTACCACTAATTTAGAACAATTAAACAATTACGGATTTAATTGTCCTAATTGACTTTAAGTTATTGAATTAATCTAAATTCCGAGCCCTAGATATTTGAATAACACAACAACCAAAAGAAAGTAAAGGAGGGAATATGTGAATACCAGAAAATCAAAGGAATAAATAAAATCAATTCGATCTCACAATTTTAGATGAACCAAATCCTCCGTTGTTTCTTGACTAGAAATAGAAATTTAGTTTATCTCTATTGAAGAAATCCCACGTGAATTAGTTGAACTCATCGACATGAATATTCTCCCAAAAGTGATATATTTTATTCGAAGCAAGGAAAAAAAAAGAGAAGAGAATGCTTTCTTCGACCAAAAAAGAATAATAACCTAATGACTAGTCTTTCCCCTTCGAGGAAAGAAAAGAATCAAGATAAAACAATAAGGCCCTTGCTTTTGTTTCGTTTTCTACTACTACTGAACTACTACTTCTAACTCATATCAAATTATACTAACAAATCTTATTTTAACCGAAAGAAAAAGTCAACAACAACTATCTGATAAAACATCTGTGACCCAACTTTTGAGATTTCAATTCACAACTGGATATTATGCATTAACTCCCAAGCTTCTCGGACATGCAGAGTCTGATGTGACCACGCCAGACAGCAATTCTAGTGAAGAAATCATGCCTTTTAGTTCCTTTTTACTCCAGATTTCTGCAACCAACACGAATTACCAAAAATAAGTAGAATCCACCAATTAACACAATATTTGATAAAATAAAAGCAGCAAACAATCATAAATTAATAACAAAAATGCAACCTATCAAAAACCAAAAAGGATCATCATGATATGAACTCTTACAAAGTCAGAAGGTGATTTGGAAAGAGGTTCCAACTACTTTAGACTAAATCCTATTCTAAAGTCACTATTAAAGCAAAAGAAAGCATATGGGGGTAAAATTGATTAAATTTTAGTAGCTATTGGCCATGGCCTTGGGATCCATACCTTTAGAAGTTGAGTTGTTATTCACTTCAGGTTGGTTATGTAAGCATCCACTGTAAACGAGCATAATTTTAATGTAAAACTCCAATTTATAACTTATTCAACTAAATTTGAACAAAAATTACAATCACAATGGTATTGTACAAGTTAACACCCGATATTGTTGCACTTACAAAACTGGGTTGAAATGGAAAATGTGAGGTCCCAAATCCATAGCCATAGATGGTTCAAGGTGATAGGGCTCTGCTACTCATGCCAGTGGGGCCACCGCTATTTGACAAGCGGCATTGCGATGACAAGAGCTTTCAGAAATTAGTGATGAACAAAGAAAAAAAATTGGAGAAAGGAAAATTAAACAAAATAGAAAATATAGAAAAGGAAAGAAATTTCCAAATACCATCATTTTAGGTGTGCAGTCTCTCAAAGTTATGTCAATTTCATTAAGTTGCATGTGATTTTTTTTTGAAAAGGAATACAATGGATATAAGTTGCTTGTAATTTGACTTTGAAAAGGAATAAAATGAATATCTTGACATTTCAACTAGGTCCATTCACTTTGACTCTTTTATCCAATTCACAAGTAAATTATGTGTGAGTTTTGACTCTATATATGAAAGCAAAAAACCACAAAGGGCTAAAACATTTAATTATAAGACAAGTGCAATTTCCTTGCAAACATACAGATCCAAGTCTTAGGAGTTATTACTGTCGCGAGACTAGTCCCTTTATTTTAATTGGAGAAAGTATCTATGAGAATATTTTATTCAATGTACTTAATACACGCAGGGATATTATTTATACAAATAAACATGATGGTGTATTATTTATACAAATGAACTCTCAATTTTAGATCTTCTTTCCATCTCTAGAGCTTTCACCGGATTTGGTAGCAGATTTGGCTTCCTCAGATACTTTCCCCTAAAATCATCAATTTCATTTATTAGTACATGCAAATGAATCTTCCAATCGTTTTAGTAACTTGATACAAACAAAATGTGTGCATCAATTTAAATATGAACTTGTAAGCCACATTCAATATCTATGTGTATATATATATATATTAGGATCAAGAACTACAATATTTCTTTGGCTAAATCTCCATTGCGAATTCGCATTTGTACTCTTGCAACAATCAGCTACTACAACAAAGAAATTGAAGTAGAATCATGACTTGAGATTATCAAATGCTATACAAATGCTATAAATTTCTTTTTGTTGAAAAGAAAAATTTGCTCATTGTATATAGAGAAAAAGATGAGTAGAAAGAATATTAAAAATGAATATAGACTTGAACATCCCAAATGCACTCCTTATAAACTAAAATTTGCTATCTTCACTTGTTCCTCTGAGTGACCTGAAGTTTGGCTAGATTCCATTGATGATTGATTTATTGGTTCAGGTGAACTTTTCTTGTCTATCTCAAAAGATTAAGTTGGAAGAAGAAAGTCTACAAGTTTAAGAGATGGTTTCTATGTTTTTGAGGAACGAGGGATGCTGATGAGAGTTGGTGAAATCTTTGCTATACATATATACATCACAAGATCGACCTTAGGTAACACATCATAGCTGATGCGACAGCAGAATATGTCAACAACCTCTTTCTTCTTTAATTGCATTATTCTCCTTAGTCGTGGTGTGCACCGCATGCATACTTCCTTGTTCATAAGTAACTACTTGTTCAAGAACTTCTTTAAGATAAAGAATGAGGAACTCCTTCTTCTTTAATTGCATTATCCTCCTTAGTCGTGGTGTGCACCGCATGCATACTTCCTTGTTCATAAGTAACTACTTGTTCAAGAACTTCTTTAAGATAAAGAATGAGGAACTCCTATCCTAGAATTTGTCATTCTATAATAGCAAGGCAGCTCGAAAATTAATTTGGATTAGTACTAGTTTTAGCAATATTTCTAATTGTTCATTTATAAGTTTAATGTATTTGTGCCAATAAATAATAGTGAGTGCAGAATGGAAAAAAATTAGAAAAAATGCAACATTGCCTCGCAGAAAAGATTCGTGGCTGGATCCTCTCCCATCAGGATTGGACCCCTCCCGTGCATCCAAGTGAAAGCACTACAGCCTTGTTCCGCGCCTTGAATTTGTGAACCGCAACAATGAATCCGCATACATTAGTGGCCAGATGCGACTTTTGTTCCTTTTAGAGTTTTAGTGTGTTTTATTTCCAATTTTAATTTAACTTATTGTAACTTATAAATAGGCACATATAGGGTTTTTGTATTCATTCCTTAATCAAATATTAATCAAACTTCGGTTGGTTTGTAGCAGCTGTTGTGATCTTTCTCAGGGTTCCATAACACATCACTTTTTCAACCAAAATTTTTATACAACATCTATTAGCATGATGCTAAATTATTCTATGTATTTGATTACCGACAACTACAGTTTCAAGTACATAATAATAATCTAAACAAATATGTGTATCTTGATTATATGACAAGTAGAAGGAATTAGAACCACTAGAGTTAGTGTAGTGGTTAGGGAAAAGCTATTAGAGTATTTCCTATTATTAGGTTTAGGGTTCGAATCCTGTACTTAGGTAGTGTGGGATGGGGAGAGTATAGGGAGAGGTAGGAGGGTAAAAATTAAAAATTATGAAAACCACAAGGGATTACTGTAGTTTGTGTTTTAAAAATCGAAAAGGACCAACCAGATTAAGTTGTCAAAATGCATTCCGGCCATAGCACAAGTCCAGTTCACTTGTCAATTTAGAAATCAATTGAAGTAATCAAATGCAATCAAGAACCAGCCAAATCGGTCAAAATTTATAAAAATCAGATTTTTTACCCGATTCATACAAAATTTTCTTTGAAAAAGAAAATTCAAAGTCATCCATTTTATATAATAATTAAAAAATAAAAATAGAAAAACTTTTAGACTGGATTGAACTAGCTTGAACTATAAACTGAAAGTTCCTCCAGTTCACTTAGCAATCCAAATTACTAACAAGCATACCATTTCTTTCCTACATAAGATGTAAAAAGCACCCAATAAAGTTTCGTATTTTTTCTAAAGTTGACAGGTGTCAAACCTGTGCAATTATAAATACCTACTAAAAAAAATACAAATTTTGTATATAGAGCTAGCAGGGTTGAATCCACAGGAATTGGGGAAAAATTTATTTCTTCTAGAGTTCAAAGTCTTGAGGGGGATTTTTATAAAAATGGAAATAATTAAACCACTCAAATAAAAAAATAATTAAATAAAACTAAATAACAATTTATTAGAATTGAATCAATAATAAATAACTCTAGCTGAGAAATAATTTCAGAAATGGTTCACTTAATTGATCATTGATACAATAATAATTTCATTTATTAACTGATAAACAAGTTATAACTGCCAAACAAACTATGACAATCAACTTCTCATTACTTTATTGATAGCCAAGGTACGGCCGTTAGTTACTGCCCTAATCAAGAAATAACTCTAGGTACGATCTTAGAGTTCAATTCCCCAATGGCCTTAAGAATTAGAGAAGCCTTATTCTAACCAAATAACACACTACGAGGGTTATTTTAAGTTAGCTCATATGTTTCCCTGACACAAATCCAATCATATCAGTTACCACTAATTTAGAACAATTAAACAATTACGGATTTAATTGTCCTAATTGACTTTAAGTTATTGAATTAATCTAAATTCCGAGCCCTAGATATTCGAATAACACAACAACCAAAAGAAAGTAAAGGAGGGAATATGTGAATACCAGAAAATCAAAGGAATAAATAAAATCAATTCTATCTCACAATTTTAGATGAACCAAATCCTCCGTTGTTTCTTGACTATGTAAGCACAAATTTTGTTGCCTAAAATAAAAGACAAGAAAACTTGCACAAATATCAAATTTATTAAATCAAATAATAAGCGGGTTACAATCTCTGAAAATTCTTGAATCAAAGAAATTAATCCCCTGATTCTTTTCTTCGAATAGCATCAATTGAAGGGCCGAAAAGACTTGTTCTCCAATCGAAAGGGTGTTTCCTACAATTTCGGCGTAGAAAACGATTGATTTGATGATGGCGTCAAACACTTGGAACTTCGAGTCTTCAACACCGATAGCAGGAGGATTTGTTTGACTTGATTTGGACTTGGATTTGAGGAAGAAAGCTCTTGAGGGAATTTGACAGAGTTTCTCCGAATGTTAGGGATTTTTCTATCTCTTTGCCTTGAGAGAAGACCTCTATTTATAGCCAAAATATGTAGGCTAGGTCTTCAAGAAAACCCTCCAGATATCTTCCTGCATTTTGGGTAACTTATAACTCAAGAAACCCATTTAATTTGGGCTTAACTAGTGGGCCAACCCAAATGGTCCATGGTGAATTAATAAAGCAATCAATTCACTCTAACTTAAATGGACACTATGAATTTAATTTGATTTAATATCCCATATAATATTGGCCCAATTTGCCAGTCCAAAACATAATGGACTTGTATAATTTAATTTAATTTAATCAAGATCGATTTAATTTAAATAAATCTTGACTAAATAAATTAAATAAATTTTCTTTGTCTACAAATGCCCCCACTTCAAGACTCAATTGGGACTTGCTTGTCAAGGATGTAATTGAGACTTAAAGTACTTGATTTTTTTTTTTCAAGAGAAGCCAATTCCTTTGCCGATTTGGTGGGCAAGCAACAAGAGCCTGGGTTAATACATGTGATCGAAGATCATAAAAAGTCTACACCATTCACGGATTACATGTGGTCTACGGCAAAGTGTGATGCATAGGATTATTCCCCATGTCATTACAATGTAATTGTTGCAATTAGTCTCGGAACTCAATGGCTTGGCAATTGCCAAAGCCAATTGTATTGCTCGAATTGCTGCTCTGTTGGTCTTTGGAATTCCATTGGAGACTAGTCCAAGTGACTGCCATTAACTTAAAGTTGCAATACATTAAAGACACCAGACATTAAAGCTCAAACGTTCCAATCGATATTATTCCGACAAGAATGGTCTCATGTCCCTTGAAGACTTTGCTCCATAGATATTCTTCACCTGGAAGTTCCAATAGGCGCCATTAATTGAATTTCACTTTCAGCAACTTCAATGTAGCCTTATTTGCATTAGGAATCCTTCTATGACCATTGCACCGCCTAAACATTTAATAATCAAAGCATGGCTACCAATTTGTTCTGTGGAAACTTCCCATTCAATACTTATCATGAAACTTCCACTTTAGACAGCTGAACATGTTAACTTTCACCACCTTGCATGAGGTTTCAAACCAGGAAGCAAAATCGATGGCTGCCGAATCCTATTCACAAGCAAATTGGAATTGATTTCTTAAACTTGACTTAAAAAAGTACCATTGCCGAAACTTGTAGCTTCCAAATTGGAATTGATTTCTCAAACTTAATTTAAAGAAGTACTACTGCCGAAACTTGTAGCTTCCAAATTGGAATTGATTTCTTAAGCTTGATTTAAAGAAGCACAATTGCCGAAACTTGTAGCTTCCAATTGATTCATGTATAGAATCATACTGCCGTGGCTTCAATGCTTTAAAGAGACAGCAGCCCATTTTCCCTTTTGACTTGCAATTGATTCCAAGAGAATTAGAAACATACCACCTTCGATTATTTCCAAATTGAGCATTGCCGAATTCATTGAGCACTTGCAATGAATTGGTAATTGGGCAAGTGCCTGCCGAATTGAGTACTGCCGAATTCATTTGGAATTGAGCAAAATTCGTTGAGCATTGCAAAATTCATTGAGCACTTGCAATGAATTGGTAATTGCCAAAACCAATTCTACCAAGTTGAGCACCTCGGAAATGGAGAGAAAACAAAGACAAAAAACAGAAGTAATGCTCCTCTTCTTAAGATTACTCAAATGTTTAAAGTAACCGGCAATGCTTTGAAATAAGGAATGGAAATGTCCAATTGGGTATCACTGCAACAAGTTGACTATTGCCAAAATAAACAACTGGACACTTCTAACTCTTGGAACCGAATTTGTCATGTCACAATGTCCGATCCTTGCAACTCCCAAATGAACTGTGACTTCCTTTTTTTTTATTATTGCATGGCTTGAGTTCTATAAAAGAAACCAATGGGATCCCTTACGGCTTCAAGTACAGCTAAACAATAAGATCCCTTACAGTTTGAGTTCTTCAATTGCTCCTTGCGGCTTCGAACATAGCTAAACAAATCGCAGCATCGTGGGGAGAGAACAAACCAGAAAAATTCTTGACACCACCGAGGTAATCATTGAGCCTCCTTTTAGTCTTGATTTCCAGCTTTTTTTTTCTTTTTTTTTTTATTAACACTCGCACAATGTTTGCCGAATGGGCTATATATATATATTTTTTTACCACATAGTATCAAGGGATCCAAGATTTTCTTTTTAACTCGATAGACATATTGCATGTCACTGCTGCAAATTTGATTCTTGTGCACCTTTTATTGCTGAAAAATTGCATGTGTTCTTCAAGTAGCTCAATTACTTGCCAAATAACTCCAACAAAACTTAGCGAGCACAGATTAATTATTGAACCTAGGGCCAAGACCACTTTAAACTTCGGTTGTTACTTTGCAAAGTATACTCGTTTTCTTTCCATTGTTGCACACCATAGCCCTCTCGATCCACGCAAACTCCACAATGTTTTTCATTTAAATTGCAATTGAAGTTATTTCCATGTAATTTCCCACTGATGCTAATTGGTTAGGGCAACACACATGCCACATGCCGTGTCTTTCTCTTGAATGTCCCTTCTTAGGAAGCAAGGCAAAATTTTGCTCTTGATGGATTTTTTTTTGTTTTTTTTTTTCAAGTTGCAGCTGACATTGACACTTCTTACTGGAGCAAATTGACGTCCCAATTGTGTCCACAATTTTAGGACCGTAGCTCTTGGACTTCAAAACGCTAAGGTAATTCACATACTTTATGGCATTTATTTCTTGTCAATGCCATTTTTTCCCTTTTTTTTTTCCACGAAGGGAGGATCCCTCGTTACAACATACACGGTGGACACTCAATTTGAAGAAGGTGCAACCGCCAATTCCCACGAGAGCCATATTATGGCTTGAAGAGTACATGAAGAAGGTGCAACCAAGAAATTTGAAGATGGCGCAACCGCAAACTCCCACGAGAGCCATGTTATGGCTTGAGGAGTACATGAAGAAGGTGAAACCAAGAAATTTGAAGATGGCGCAACCGCAAACTCCCACGAGAGCCATATTATGGCTTGAGGAGTACATGAAGAAGGTGCAACCAAGAAATTTGAAGAAGGTGCAACCGCAAACTCCCACGAGAGCCATATTATGGCTTGAGGAGTACCAAGGAGATGGCGCAACCAAAATTTGAAGATGGCGCAACCGCAAACTCCCACGAGAGCCATATTATGGCTTGAGGAGTACCAAGGAGATGCAATTACCCACTTCAATAAAACTCACCCAAAATTCAAGAAGTCTTTTACTACTTTCAACCCTGCTATTTTAACCAAACTTTCTTTTTCCTTCCTTTTGTTGCAGGTTAGTCTTGATGCAATGGTGGTGTTCAAGGAAGTCGCTTCTTCAAACGAAAAGTATCTCCTTATCACTGACAGCGAAGGTGACTCTGGTGACAAAGGAACGAAATTATTAGTGCATCCCCCTATACAAGGAAGTTACTCAGGTAAGTGGCCTTCTCACCAGTACCCAGAGTTAAAGAATTGGTCACTCGACCTTCCTCAAGATGATGGCACGAAGGTTCACTCCTTGAAATCCCTTATTCATCATAAGGAGCCAAGGACAACTCCTTTTCAGACCCTTGGCAGGCGGATCATAGATGGAGATGCACATTGGGGTCCTTCCTTGAGACTCAGTGGTGCATTCAGTTACATCGAGAATTATTGGGAGTGGTTGGAGGATATTCTCGGCAGGAACAAACAAGAACTCCGTGAAAATTGCTTGTTTGATGCCTTATATGCTTCGCTTTTCACATATGATAGGAACCTCCATGTACTTAGAGCATTCTGCGAGGCGTGGTGTCCGGACACTAATACCTTGCATACATCTGTTGGAGAACTGTCTCTTTCACTTTGGGACTTGCACAAGTTGGGGGGACTTCCAATCATCGGGGGTATCTATGAAGAGGTAATCCCATGCGCGGAGGAGCTAACTGGGGTTAATGAAAAGAAATTAAGGCATATTCCACAAAGTTGTGAGTATCTGTTCGCAGCCTTACATCATCTCCAACGTGGGGAATCCAACAAAGCTGGAGTTTCTGCTGACCAGTGGATTAATTTCTGGTTTAAAGGCAAAACCAGGTACTCAAAGCCAAAGCAGAGAAGGATAAAGAGGGCATCTCGTGCTCAAGCAACCCAAAATCCGGATGGCGAAATTGGACAACCGCGCAAATTTTCAAGTCAAGACAATGGTGTATTTAATACCATCGGAGTTAAACTTCACTTGCGGGAAGAGAGTTATCTTGCAGCGTTTATATCTTGCTGGCTCTGTGTCTTTGTTTTACCAGATGAGGACCCCCACTATATTAGACCATCTACTTTCAAAATGGCTAGTATGATGGCTGCCGGTCGTAAGACTTGCCTTGCTGTTCCTGTCCTGCTAAGCATATACCGTGGGCTTGATAAAATTTCAAACTCAGCTACCCCAGGATGTGCACGTGCGGCTTTTCCGGTGCACTACGTATATGCTTGGTTAGCGAGTTATTTCTCTACCCATTATTCGACTCCAAATACCATGCCTGGACCTACCATGACCAACTATTCTGGAGAGGGTGGCGCACGATACTTTGATGAAAATAGTGCTCGCGACCTCATTCATCAGGGAGATAAAGTAACTTGGGGAATCACTTCTCTTGTGAAGAATCGCAATGAACTCTTTGTTGACGATGGCAAACTAGCAAATCTCGAACTAAGTTATTTTGTAAGCGCCTGCTCAAATTACTTAGTTTTGCATGCTGAAGGGGATTTCCTTGTTGAGCCATATAGTCCATATAGATTCGCGCGACAATTCGGGTTTTATCAAGTTCCTCCACAGGAACTCGGGGCAGATGTGCGTTCCACAAATTATGACTTGAGTCGAATACTCTGGCGCACTGCTATTCGTAGTAAAACAGAGTCAAAGATACTTTTTCCTAGCTATCCCTTGAATGCTAGCAAGCACACATCTTCAGGCTTTCAAACATGGTGGTCTACGGTACATGATGATTACCTCCTCAAAGGGCGTGATACTTTGATTAAGAGTATCCAATCAAGTGGGGAGCAGAAGAGGTCAAAAGGGAAGGAACTTGCAAATCTGAACAATCTCTCCAAGGTTGACAACAGTCTTGAGATGAAGCAAAAGACTGTGAGAAACGAGAAGGAAATTTTGAAGAGTTCAAACAACAAGGTTGCTACCCTTGAGGACCTTACCCCTAATGAACAATTTTCGAAGGGTACTTCAGTTCGTCTTCCCTCAAAAATTGTGAAAGCCATTGATCATGATTCTTGCAATTCACATGAGGAGAAGAGGAGCGAGCCTTTTGATGAGGAGGATGAGCAATCCACTAGCACGGACCAGCATTGGAAGCGCAAGAAGTCCAAGGTAATGACTTTCCCTTTGGATGATATTGGTTTAGATCCTAAGGAACTCTTTAAAGACATTCCGGATATATCTGTGCCTGGTATAAGCCGTGTCAATATTGTAAGGACCCCCCTTGCCTTCTTTAATTTAGCATTTGAAATCTACTTGTCAATTTCATATTCATGATTTGTCTCATAACGTTTTCCTTACAGTTGGATGATCAAGACTTGATCTTCATTGATGATGGAGAACCAAGTCAAATATCAGTTGAAGGACCTACTGCATTTGAACTTTTGGCCAAACAAGTGATCAGTTCTACCCAACAAATGGGTGCTAGTGAGAATTCCAAAAAGGCAGTAGAGGATGGAAATGTGATTCAGCAAATCACGCCACAGAAGGTGGAACATATGACTCCATCGGCCCAAAAGAAACTCAAAATTTTCGATCCACCATCGTGGCCAAGGGCACCTCGAGTATCTGAATTTTGCCCCCAAAATGTGATCTCAACATGCCGTCGAGACTATATCCAAATGTTGTGGAATAACTTGAGGGTGATGATATCTCAAACAGCCTTAGAGCGCATGCCTGCACTTGAAATGAAAGCCAACGAAATCATAGAGGAAATGCAAAGCTTCAATGCCGCGGATATCTCAAATTTGCAAGGCCTTTTAAAGGCTTTCTTTGCAAATGCAGCTCGTTACGTTGCAGTGAAATCTTCTCTCTCAAATAAAATTCCAGCTGAATCATATGATGAGTTGCTTTCTACGGCTACCCAACATCTTAGAGACGCTCAGAGTAAGGAGAGACAACAGGCAGAGAAGATCTCAACACACATGTTGAAGCTTAAGGAGATTGATCGCGAGGAAGTAGAGTTGAGGAAGCGACTTGAGTTCTTGGATACTCACAGGAAGGAGACGCTTTCACTGCTACGAGAAGAGCAAGATGATCTTACCCGAGTGCAAGGCGTGATGGTCGACTTACAAAATGAAGTTCGAAAGATCGAGAATTCCCCGCCCCTACTTGCTGAGGAGAGTCAAACTTTGGACAAGATGCAAGCGTTACTTGAAAGCAACCAAAAGGAGCTGTCGTTATTTGAATTCTAGAAATAGTTGCAATCTTTTACTTTGTTTCAAATTTCATCTTTTGTTACCTGCTCAAAGCGTGTAGCTATGTGCATAAACATTTCATAATGAAACTTGCTCTCTCTTTTTCACATTCTTGCAGACGTCCTCGTCTTTATTTGCTTTTTCGATAGCCACCATTTTAGACTATCAATTGTAGTATGAACAATTCTATCTTTGCATAATTTTGATCACACTTGAAAAGATAATTATCCAAATAATTTGGTAATCTGAATAATACACTTTCAAGTATATGTCACAAAATAATTCGAATTGTCTTAAAGATGAACGCTCCTTTTTTTTTTATCAAAAGAATCATCCGGACAAAGGATTTAGTTTTATATAATTGTAACTGAACTTAGAAGTTGCCCTCTAAGCTGCCTACGTATCCCAACAGGGAATCAAGTCACACGTAGTTCCTACCATTCACAGTTTAAACTCTTGCGGGTCAGGAGTATCCTTTTGTTTACCACCTTAGATTTGGTGGAGTGTTTCAGCAGTTTAACCACATGCTACACTATTGGTGGTTGTTGTCCACAGTTTTAGCTCATGCGGGTTTGGAGCAACATGCAGTTTAGACTCATGCGTCATGGAGTACTTCACTTTTTTTTTTTATGGCATGTATAACTTCACGAATTTTCCATTTATAGGACCAACTTTCACGCCATCTTTGTCCACTAATTTGTACGCACCATTCGTGTAGACTTCTCGAACAATGTACGGCCCATCCCATTTAGAGACGAATTTGTCTTTAGTGCGATGAGTCATAACTATTGGCCTTCGAACGGCAAGTACCATGTCCCCGACTTGAAAGGAGCGACGTCGAACTTTCTTATTAAAAGCTCTAGAGAGACGGGCTTGATAGCACTCCAGATTTTGTTGGGCCTCCAATCTCTTTTCATCCAAAGCTTCCAACTCTTCAAGGCGCAGGCGAACATTTTCTTCCTCCGTGAGCCCTTCTTGGATAGCAATTCTCAAAGAAGGAATTTGTTGCTCAAGGGGCAGAACAGCTTCTACACCATAGACCAAGGCATATGGTGTGGCTTGCGTCGGAGTTCGGTATGTGGTGCGATAGGCCCAAAGAGTTTCGCCTATCCTTTCGTGCCAATCCTTCTTTGACTTTGCCACCACTTTCTTCAACAAGTTACATAAAGTTTTGTTGAATGCCTCTGCGAGACCATTGGCGGGGGCATTATATATGGAGGACTTTCGTTGCTTGAGATTAAATTTCTCACATAACTTATCCATCAAGCCATTGGAGAAGGATTTTCCATTATCAGTGATAATGTACCGGGGAACTCCATAACGGTAAATAATATTCACACGAATAAAATTCACCACATCTTCCTTTCTAACTTGTTTGAGCGGTATGGCTTCAGCCCACTTAGAAAAGTAGTCGGTCGCAGCCAATATATATAAGTGTTGACCGGACGACTTTGGTAATGGCCCCACAACATCAAGGCCCCAAGCATCAAAAGGCCAAGAAGCAACGGTCGGGTGTAACGGCTCGGGTGGTTGATGAATGTAATTTGCATGAAACTGGCAAGCTTGACATTTTTGAGCATATTCTATGCAATCTTTGACCATAGTAGGCCAATAGTAGCCCATCCTTTTAATCCGAAAATGTAACTTGGGACCGGATTGATGTGCTCCACATATTCCAGAATGTGCCTCGTGCATCGCCTGATATGCCTCGTCTTCGCTCAGACAGCGCAACAGTACACCTTCAAATGATCTTCGGTACAGCGTGTCCTTGTACAAGATAAAACGAGGGGCTCGACGACGAATGTCAGTTCTTCTACGTTGCTCCTCAGGTAATTTTTGATACTTGAGATAATCAACGAGGGGTTGTCTCCAATCTTCTTTGTCAATTTCATAGGTTGAGACCAAATGAGCGTCGCCTCCTTCAATATTTTCATCATCAATCAGTGATGGAACTACCCACTTTCGGCACACACGGACTTGTATCTCATGATCCGGCATGGTAAGTGAAGAGGCTAGCGCAGCTAATGCATCAGCTTGCTTATTTTCCCTTCTAGGAACATGCTTAATACTTGCACCTCCAAGCCGCCTCATTAGTTGCGTTGCATATTTGTGATACGGAATTAACTCGGACTTTTTGACTTCATAACTTCCCAAGAGTTGGTTAACCACTAATTGAGAGTCACCATAGATTTGAATGTCCAACTGTTCCATATCAACAGCTATTTCAAGTCTGAGTATGAGAGCTTGATACTCAGCGACATTGTTTGAACAATGATGACTTAGAGTAAAAGAGTATAGCAATATCCCTCCATCAGGAGTCACGAATACAATCCCTGCTCCAGCTCCATGACGATGAGCCGCACCATCAAAATACATCTTCCATGGTGGACGAATCTCGATAAGGAGTACATCCTCATCCGGTAAGTCATCACTTAGTTCCCATTCAGCAGGTATCGGGTGATCAGCAAGAAAATCTGCCAGAACTTGTCCCTTCACAGCTTTTTGAGGCACATAAATAATTTCAAACTGTTGTAGTTGAAGATACCATCTAGCTAGACGGTCGGACAACACTGGTCTACTCATCACATATTTTATGGGATTCGCCCTGGAAATGAGCCTCACACTATGCGCTTGAAAGTAGTGCTTTAACTTCTGTATTGCAAAAATAAGGGCTAAGCACAACTTTTCAATTGGCGAGTAATTTAGTTCGTTGGGGGTCATCATTCTGCTTAAATAATAAAGGGCAACCTCCTTTCCTTCATTATTTTCTTGAGCGAGCAATGCCCCCATCGATCGTTCTTGGGCAGCAATATAAAGGAGTAAGGGCTTTCCATGAATAGGTGCAGCCAACACAGGTGCTTTCATAAGATAAGACTTAATGCTATTGAATGCATTACTACATGTCTCATCCCATTGAAATGGCACATCTTTCTTCATCAAGCGACTAAATGGCTGACACCTTCCTGCTAAATTTGAGATAAATCTCCGCAGATAAGCTAATCGCCCTTGAAGACTTTTCAATTCATGAATGTCACGAGGTTCAGGCATCCTCAATATAGCATCAATTTTGGCCTGATCAATTTCAATACCTCGATGGCGAACCACAAAACCAAGAAATTTCCCCGACGTGACTCCAAATGCACACTTGAGAGGGTTCATTTTGAGTTGATACCTTCTCAATCGATCAAATACTTGTCTCAAGTCCTCCAAGTGATTACTTCTTTTCTTTGATTTTACAACTAAATCATCCACATAACACTCGATATTCTTATGAAGCATGTCGTCAAAGATACTTTGCATTGCTCTTTGATATGTGGCACCCGCATTTTTGAGACCAAAGGGCATCACTTTATAACAATAAATACCCTTAGGAGTACGAAATGCAGTCAGCTCCTCATCCTCCGGTGCCAATCGAATTTGATTATATCCAGAAGAGCCATCCATAAATGACAGAACTTCATGCCCAGTAGTTGCATCAATCATGAGTTCAGTGATCGGTAAAGGAAAGTCATCTTTGGGACAAGCATTGTTAACATCCCTGAAATCGACGCAGATGCGGATTTGTCCATTTTTCTTTCGCACAGGCACGATACTCGAAATCCATGTGGGATATTTAACTTCACGAATAAACCCGGCTTCAATGAGTTTATTGACTTCCATTTCGATCAACGGAATCAAATCAGGTCTAAATCGCCGTTGTGCTTGTTTCACAGGTCGAACTCCCTTTTTAACAGCCAAATGGTGGACGGCCACTTTTGGATTTAAACCCGGCATTTCTTTATAAGTCCATGCAAAAACATCTTGATACTCCCGCAAGAGTTCAACATATGCCTTCTCTTCGTCAGGACTCAGCGAAGCACTTATGTATATTGGACGCAGGTCCTCTGAAGTACCAAGATTGATCTCCTTTAGATCATCCACAGTAGCCTTAACACCTTCCTCCAATTCAGGTGGAGCGTCTTCAGCATCTTCTTCTTCTTCAGGCGAGTCACCGTCAATTATGGTTATATGGTTGCATGAAGCAACACTCTCTTCATCATCCTCTTTTGGTCTTGTGTACACCACGGTATACTCCCTGACCCTCAATTCAGTCCCACACTTTATTACAAGGTCTGTGCATCTTCTCATTCTCGAAGGAATGATACTGCCAAATTTATGA
This sequence comes from Coffea eugenioides, assembly GCF_003713205.1. NCBI lineage: Eukaryota > Viridiplantae > Streptophyta > Magnoliopsida > Gentianales > Rubiaceae > Coffea > Coffea eugenioides. Next base: position 15,902 of record NW_020861935.1, read on the forward strand.
GGACAATCAGAAGGTTCTTCAAGACTTTGCAATGACTTTGCCATTTTTCCTTTACTCTTATGAGAGTTTTGAGATTTTTGTCTTTTTTGTGATCCTAATCTCTTAAAAACAGATACCCGTGGAATTTTATTTTCCTTTTCGTGAAAAGCTTGAGATTTACCAACTATTTGAGAAGACTCATCCTCTATAGCAATATATTGGCTACTAACTCTATTGATCTTGATGCGGATTGGTGTAGGAGAGGAGTAGCCAAGGCCAAATTTGGGATTTTCAACGGCGTATCCTTTTTCCTTCAACATCTTTTGGGTAGGATTCAACCCATGAATCATGTCACTGGTAGATTGACGGGCTGGAACATTTAACACCGCAGATTCTTTGAGATCGTATCCAGCCTTAGCGAGAAGCTTATAAGCGATAGGATCAAAACCTTCTTTAGTTCTTGACTTTGGTATGGTCTCTTGTTCAACTTCAGATTCTTTGGTTAAAAAGTTAGACCTTTTAAGTTGAGAAGATGACGCCTTTTTTGTATCAAGATGAGCTACCGGAAGAGTCAAATCTTTTAGAGTTTCATGCTGAATTGCAGGTGACTGTCCCTGTTCCATTCTTGATTTGGGAGGGCAGCGAAAGACAACTGATTCATTGTTTGGCAATGAAACATCAGTTTCTTCATGAACTTCCTCTTTTGATTTCGAAGTCATCACTTTCTCCCCTTTTGCATTTGGAGATTCGTGGTTCTGGATTTTATCCCTAGATAGAGGTTGCTCAGGCTTATCCTTCGCATTGTGCCTTTTGATGTAAAATTTGGCATCAGCGATATATGCTTCTGCTTCAGTGAAAGGATTATCATCAGCTTTCACACTTCTTGCCACCCCGTTTTGACAGTACTTGAAGCATTGATGAAGAGTTGAAGGTACAACTCCATTTTCATGAATCCAGGGCCTTCCCAACAATACATTGTACGTTGTTTTAGCATCTATCACATACAACAGTGCTCTGGACGTCATGTCATCAATGATTATCTCCAAATTTAGTGATCCAAGAGCTCTTTGCCCTCCTTGATTGAAGCCTTGAATCATCAGTCGGCTATTGGAGAGTTCATCAACCGGGATGCCAAGCTCCTTCAGAGTTTTTAAAGGGAGAATATTGACTGCGGAACCTCTATCTATCAACATTCTATTCACTTTTTGCTCCTTTGTGTCGCGCCCCACTTTTCGATTCGAGTTGAATTGTGATGTGGTGTGTGTGTGAAGTGTAGTGTGAACGTGTGCAAAATGAAAAGTAAAAGGCCATGGGACTTTGGAAAGCGACGATTTGGCCAAATGAAATTTTAAAAAGGGTTTTTTAAATATGAAAACGGAGTCGCCACTTGGTATAGATTTGGGGTGTACCAAGTCACCCAAAAAGTGTTTTTAAAGACAAAGTAGCAAAACCCTTTTTAAAACGACTCCTAGTCCACGTAAGCCAAAGAAAAAGGTTCGGGGGTCACGTTTGACAAAGGGGAAGGCAAGGATAGAATCCAAGGCACCCCTTTGACCTAGCCAAGGCTAGTTGCGCGACTTAACCAATTTTTCCTAATTTTTCTACCCAAGGTATGTATCACATATTGGATATGTCTATATGAATGCAAAAACCTAGACCTAGGGGTATTGGGGGAAATTTCTCTTCAAAGGTTGAGTGGTGCTAATCACATTAATTGTGAAGCCCAATAATGATCCTTTTGGAGAGGTCACACCTAAACCTAAATGACGTGAAAAATGAGTGGAATGCATGCCATGTGAAAGTGTGAGTTTGTGAAGTGAGAAAAATGATAAAAGTAATAGGATAAGAGTGAAGGTGTGCAAATGTAGATGAAAGTACTCGTGTGCGAGTGAAGGTAAAAATGTTCGTGTGCAAGTGAAGATAAAAGGGCTCGTGTGCAAGTGAAGATAAAAAAGTGTTCGTGTGCAAGTGAAAGTGATAAAAGGGTGCATGTGTGCAAATGAGACAAAAGTGAAAGTGTAATGATAGAGTGGATTGAGAATGCATGAGCCTAGGGAATTCATGCATATTGGGTACGGGGAGACCTAAATCGTGACTTGATTTTCCCTTTGATTAGAAGGCGAAACTAGCGTGCTAAGGCTATCGAGTAGCCACACTCGCTCGTTTCCCTTATCGGAAGGGGACTCTTCAGGCAAATGTACCCTAACTAGCATGAGATGCAAAGAATCCTAAAATGAGGGAAAAGGGGCTCGAGGAGCATGCCAAATGATAAAACTAAGAAAAATGCATGACATGTAGTGAACATGCAAATATGCACTAACAAAAAGGGATGGCCTAATGAGCCACAACTAGCATTGGACTAGTGTGGTGACGTACATTCATCCATTCCATTCATTCATGGTTATGAAAGCAAGTAGACATGCCAAAACGCTCGTAAACACGTAGCACGTAGCACTTAGCATGCTCGACTAGATGCAAGAGCCTACTAAAGCAATTAAACATGTAGCAACAAAAACAAGCAACCAAGGGGAAGGGGAAATGGACCAGATGCTCTCCGAGCCCTATCTATTACAAGCCAAGAGGTGTACACATACCCCATAAAACATAAATAAAATTGCTCGCCAGGCCCTATCTATTACAAGCCAAGAGGTGTACACATACCCCATAACGAATAACTTAAACAAAAGCGAAAAGTAAATGAACTAAATGAAAGAAATTTAGTCAAGGCAAGGAAAGCGAAGTAGACATGCATATCCACATAACACATAGGAGCACATAAGGTCAAATGAAATGCAAATAGGGATAGAGTGTACCTCCCTCGAATCGATGTCCTAATGAAGTGGAATTACCAATTTACCCTCCAAAATAATAAAAAGGTCAAGGTACCAATTTATTTGGGAAAATTAAAGAAAATAGGCAAACACAAGCTCACTTGGTCATAAAGCCCCTAATGTTATGAATTAAGTGCAATTGAAACGAAGCATGGTAGTCAATTGAAACAAACAAGCAATGAAGTTGTAAAATTAAAAGCTACCAAGGGCTCAAATGCAAGCATTAACCAAACACTCAAATCTAATCAAACGCTTTTAGGAACTTCAAAAATTCAAGGGCAAAGAAAAAGTCAAGTAATGGCTTAAAAAACAACTATTCTAAGACCTATTTGCACAAATTAGAACTTAATGGGGTCTTTGCAACGTTGCTGCAAAATTGCAGGGACCCAATTGATTGATTTTCAAAGCTTCTGGGCCTTA
>NW_020861936.1:0-25060 GCF_003713205.1 Coffea eugenioides
GACACCTTGGTGATTGAGGGTGTAGCCGGAAGGAAACTTTGGACTTTATTTTGCTTAAATAGGTGAGTGTTCCTTGTTTGCTATATTATTCTTGACTCCATGACTTGTGTTATTGTTTGATAACGTGTTAAGTACTTTCAATGATTTTCAAAACAAGTTTTCTGGGCGAGTGTGTACTTCATCGCACTCGACCTAAAAATGTATGAACTTTTCAATGATTTAATGATTGAACGAACAATTAGTTGTGCATGAATGTAAGCCTTCTGGCTGAACTGGGCCCTGCCCTTCGTTACCGATCGACTCGAGCCAGAAGCGGACTCGGTCGGGCGATATGGTGACCCTGGGTGTGAACGTCGGTATACTCGAGTATTACCTTGTAGTCCGGACAACGTCCGGATGGGTGGAGCCTGGCCAACGGCCGGGAAGGGGGTGAATGAACGAACGAAAGAATAAATCAAGGATTTTACTTACAAAAATGCATTTTCAAATGATTGGAGGAATAAGGGGAACGACAGGAGAACGAACGAACGAATAAATGGCTCCCTGTGAGCCCGTATCCTTTTAATGAATGATATTATTGCTTTATATTGTCATGTTTCTTGCATTACTTGTCATTTATGGTTAATACATGAGCTTTATTGTTTGATTATGTGTTTGGAACCTCACTGAGCTTTTAGCTCACCCCTTTAGTTTGTTTTCCTTAACAGGGGAAGGCGAGCAAGGACGAGAGCTCGATTTAGACTAGCCTAGACTAGTTTCTGATTTTGTAATGGTTCTCGCCCAAGTGCTTGGCACGGACTGGATGTGTGGTGAACTGAGAACCTTTGTATATTCGATATTTGTACTCCTTTTTGAGATAGTAATGTACATAAGCTTTGCGTTAGGTTGTGGATTGTCGTTATATTTATTCTTGGGATTTATTTCGATTTTAATTAAGGACTGAAGTGAACGACTGAGTCCCGGCGAGAGCTGGGCAGGCGGTCCGCCGAACCCTTTGGTTCGCCTTAGGAGAAGGTGGGGTCGTCACAGGTGGTATCAGAACCTGCTTCGCGTGGTCTCGGCGCGGAGTGAGTTTGGGCTGAGTGGTGAATAGGTATGAAGGATTAAGTGCTCGTTCGAGCATAAGCTATGAACTGTGAATATTATAGGCCTTAAATCTTTCCCGTGGTATCTGAGGACCGTAGATAGGTACGTCATGGAGGAATTTCGATTGTAGATAGTTTACTCTTGGGACTGGCCAGCTCAAGATGTGAACTATCTTATTTCAGATTCTCGTGCCTGAGTACTCCAGAATTGAGGCGATGCAAGCTACTAGGTACTTGAGACTTGTATTTTGGAAACATGAACAGGCTTTGTCTGGCTAGAATGAGCACAAGAGGTCAATGGGTATCTAGTTTGGATAGTAAGTGACGTGAGAGACCGGACGGGGTTATTCTAACTGGGTGTGGGACGATATATCCCTTTTCTTTTGATTCGCCCGTATATTGTCGCTACATGCCGTCAGTTGTGTATCTGTGTATATGAATATCTGCCTGACTTGAGACGTATTTGTATATTTGATTATTTGTTTCCTTGATATGTTTATGTGGTGTGTTATGTGTGTATATGTTTATTTAGCTATTTGACGCCCTAAATTTTAGTTACTTTAGTCACCTTATTGCGTTTAACAAAGTTTTGGCTATAATGAGACCTGAGAGCTGGAAACGAATATATAAGGAAAATACCCTAAGTTATTCGAAGTGCATGTATGAATTTCGAGGACTAAATTCTTTTAAGGAGGGGAGATTGTGACACCCCGAATATTAGGAAGTTGTTTGTAAAGAAGATACTAAAGTGTATTTCTTTGGGTTTGATTTAAAACCTTATTTTGTTTCAAAAAGACTAGAAACCCTAAAATTTTAATCAAAAACCCTAGTTTACTTGTGACTAACCGGTTTTCTTCAATCCCTCATATTTTAATTGAAACCCTAATTTTAATCACTGGAATTGTAAAATTTCTCACGTTTTTCTTAAAAATGCCCTTTATTTGGAAATTATTTATTTATTATAGCCCTACTACCCAACCATTCCACAATAAGTGCAAATGAACCTAGAAAGTAGGGTTTCACTTTTCGGTTTCAAGATTGGAGCAAATTAGGGTTTTCGCGATTTTTCGTAGGATGATTTTCGGTACGGAGTAAGGATCAAATCTGGTGATTAAAAGTGACTTTTAGGTGAGAAATAATATGTGATTAGGAGTAATGATAAAAAGTTAGTGAATAGGAAGTACAAACCCTAGTATGTGTGATTTAAGAAAAAACGGTGCGAACCGACGGGTATCGATCACTACCGATTGAACCCACCACTTGACCACCACTTTCTTACTACCACATACTCTTGATATTTTTACAAAATATCCCCCCCTCATCCTCAGCCATGTGACCAAAATATGTGGCCCAAAATGCAAGGAAAATAAAGAGAAATTTGGAAGGCTTTGGTGGTGACAAGTGTCACACACCTATGGCTCTTTGACCAAACCAATTGTCTTGCCTTTTTATCTTCCATTTAGCTTCATTCTTCCTCATTTTCTTCTGGTTTGGCTGAGACAAGATGTGACAGCCCCACTTTCCCCTAAGGCGAACCAAAGAGGTTAGCGGACTGCCTGCCCAGCTCTCGCCAGGACTAACGGTGCAGTATAGAGCGATCTTTCACGTTCCGGAACTTATAACGCGCGCAAATAAGGCAAAAGGGCAAAATAACCCAAAATAAAAGAAAATGAAATCCGGAGTCGGCCATGAATAGTAACCGACTCGTCTGAACCCCACCAAACATCGAATTACATATACCCCATAACATTTAGCCTTTACAAACCAAAATGACATTTAAAAGTGATACAAAAGTCACTACATATATGGTTTGCCAAAACAAAAGTGAAAACGGCCCTAATGATACATTTAGGGTCCCATTTTATATACAATACAAAAGAGTCATTCATCTAGGTCATTTGGCAACCATTTATCAAAATTCATTCCAAAAGAGTCATATTCCTGTAAGGAAAACAAAAGGAACGGGGTGAGCTAATTGCCCAGTGAGAATACAACTCAAGCAACCAAGTTCATGGATACATCACGCTTAACAGTCCAATTTACCAAAATAAATAAAGCCACACATTAATAATGAGGATAAAAGGATACGGGTGGCTCTCAAGAGCCCTTTTCCTCGTTTGAATTCTTGATCAGGTCTCATTGACTCTCCGTCAATGTCTGAAAGGTAACCAACCGTAGACTCCTCTTAACTTCCATTCCCTTCCTCCTAACATTCCTCAACCGGGCCCGAAATCCAAACACTTGCATTGTGGTATTACTCGAGTAAACCGGAATCAAGAGTCTCTCATACTACAAGATTCCCTATGATGTTGCCCCAAGGCACATTAATTGGCACGACCAAGCCCTCGCCGGCTCGCTTCAATCAATAACCAATGGGGTTGAGCTCATGGATAATATTTGAAGTCATGTATTTCATTTCATATAACATTTCATATAACATTTCATATAACTTTCCAATAACATGCGGAACAATATGTGAAAGTGATAAAGTACACTCTCACCTGGATCAATCAACATTCAACATCTCAAGTACAAAGATCAAAGCCATGTAATAGCACATAAGTGAGTAGTACACTCACCAAGCTAGCACAATGTGGTTTCAAACACTTTAGTCAAAAGAACGTTGTGCACCACCGTCACGCCCTAAAAACATGCAAACAAATACAATGAGACTCGATAACGAGTCATAAACCAAGGCCAAACATGACCGCAATAAGGTTCCATAAACATGTACAAACAATAGAGGAAACCAGAAATTAAGAAAGGGCTTTAACTAAGGCCTTGATATGAAAACCGGATTTGACCTCAGAATGCGGTAATGGCACAACTCTCACTACAATTATCGGATGGGGGTGTAAGACCCACCATTTCGAAGCCAAGAAACAGAACTACAACAATGTAGAAGGTCACTCAATCCAGTTCCTAACACAACTAGGTCAAATATACGAAATACTATACCAGAATTCCCAAAACAGGTTTGCAAAACGCAGAAAACTGTAATACGTCAATATCAGCCTACACAGGTCCAAATGCCGAAATTCCAAAGGCATAATTTAGCTAAGACATCCAGTTACATTTCCTCAGAAGACACCAACTTCAAAATCCAAACCAATTCCAGTCAAAACAGGTAATTACTATCGCAGTTCAGACATTCTGTGCACCAAAAACAGCAACAGTAAAAACGGCATAACTCACTCTACACTAGTCTAATTGCCCTGAAATTTTGTAGGCACACTAAACTCATCAATACCTACAACTTTCATGTTTTGAGCAAAGTCCAAATCGGCCTCTAGCTATGACCTAAATTTTCGGACAGAATAGGGGTTCAAGAACCCTAACTTTTCACATTTCATTCCAATTCCAAAATTGGTTGCATTTAACAACAATTCACACCCACTAGAGTCCAAGCCCCTTATTACCAACCATCAAAAACAACCATACCATCAAAATCATATGAAACCAGAAAATTCATCATAAAATGGAAAACTTCACTAAATCAAGCCAAACCAAGAAATAAATCATATATTCCAACACTCAAGCCACTTCTAAGCCAAACATAAGCATCATTAGATGGAGTAGGGTGTTCAAGCATCACTTACCAAGCAATCAAGAGAGATAGGGAGTGTGGACACCTTAGCTCTTCAAATCAACTTCACTAATACACTCAAGAGCACCAAAGGAAGGAATTTCATGGAGTGGATTCTAGTTTAAGGACTTGAGTTGGGTGATTTGAGCTTGTTGGAAGCTTAAACTTGGAAGAGTTTTTCTTTCTTCTTTGATGAGAGGTTCGGCCAACACAAGGGAAGAAAATGGTGAATTTTGTGAATTTTTGGAGATATTTAACCAATTTTGGTCAAAGGTCAAAATAGTGAATAGTAACTCTTAAAGTCAAACCAATGGAAAATTGACACTTGGCACTCTAATAAATGCATTCCTATCCTTTCTTTTCTCTCTCACATCAATCAAATCTCACTCTCTACTTATCTCGTAACATCCGATAAATTTTCCACAGCATCCGAAACATAACCGTATTGGCCGAATTTTCCCGAACTTTTCGCACTCGTGGGTCCCACGTCCAATATATATTCTTAATTTTTCTAAAAACTATCCAATACGAGAAAACTCATCTTAAAACTATAATTACTCATAAAATTCACCAGGAAAATATTCCTAAGCCAGAAAATGCAGAAAACATGCAATTAAGGGGAAATAAACCCTAGGAAAAAATATTAGGGTTTTACGGGTTCTCACACAAGAGAGAGAGCAAGAGTTTCACCATTTCATCTTGATTTGCACCATCCAAGTGAGGAACCAAAATTCTAAACCGATTAAAGTGTGAGTTGTGACCTTGGGAAGCTAGGGGAAACAAAAATTCCAAGAGGAGGTGAAGTATTACTCTTGCAAGCTTCTTTTGTTGAGGTATAAGGTCTAACCCATAGCTTTGGTTCTTTTATTTTTGATTAAGATGTTATATAATTCATGTTTTGGTTAGATTAGTTGGGATACAAGTTGTTGGGATGATTTTTAAGGTGATATATGTAAGTTAGGGTTTGATGATTTCTGCCTATACTTGCTATATGGATGATATATGTTGTATCTAAGCTTATATAGGAGGTTGTGGTGGTGGGTTGAGGCAAGAAATGAAGAAAGTTTCATTGAATCCCAAAATTCCCAGATTTCTGGAAAATTTCAGCCTTGTTCTGTCCGGTTTTATTGCACCATGTTAGAGGCCTAATTAGGCTTGGCATAAAACATGAAAGTTGTAGAGAATGGTATTTTATAGGTGCCTACAAAATTTCAGCTCAATCGGAGCAACGTAGCTTGTGAAAAGACCAAAATACCCTCACTATTTTAGGATGTTTCCAGTGTTCCCTTTTAGTCAGTTCATCCAGTTTATCATGTTTATTCATTAGGATCCGTGCTGATTTACCATTTTCTAAAATATGAAAGTTTTAGTACTCTGTCTTAGCTTTTCAACACCTATAAGAACACCTTAAATGGACCTTGGTAGCCTGAGATATGACCATTCTAGTGCAGTGCGGTTAATTAGCCGTATAGTTGGAAGTTGGCTCTGTAAACTGGGAATTTGACCAGGTTACACTGGAAATTTGACTAAGTGACCTTCATAAAAGTTGTAGGACTTCGTCTTAGCTTTGAAATGGTATAAGTTGCACACCAATCCGATAAGCGTAGCCTCAGATGTGTTCTTTCCGCAAAAACCCATCAATTCTGTCTCTTGTTAACTTCATTTCCGCATTCGTTATTAGTTGATTTATGTCCTTGTATTGTCTTGAGCCTATGGAACGGCTATTGAAATGCATTTGTGTTGTGTATAAACTTGGGCTTGAATGAGAAAAATAAGGAAGCCATAAATGGCTGGAAATAGGAAAATACAAAGGGCGTGCTGCCCAAATTTATGCTCGAAATCTAGGTCGATATACTTGCGACTTGAGTAAGGTTTGAGAGCAAATACCACGTGAACTATTTCGGGTATTTACGTTTTATTTACCACTTCGACTCAAATAGCGATTTTAAAGTTTTACAAGTGAGTCTAAGTTTTACAAATATTATACTTATGTCCTTTGATTTCAATGTACTATTTTCACTACCAAAACTATATTATACCTTGTACTAGTACGTACTCAAATTTTCTTTGAATCACTAAATCTTTGATGATTGATGCATATAATGTGTTCATTTGATTATATTAGGACACCTTGGTGATTGAGGGTGTAGCCGGAAGGAAACTTTGGACTTTATTTTGCTTAAATAGGTGAGTGTTCCTTGTTTGCTATATTATTCTTGACTCCATGACTTGTGTTATTGTTTGATAACGTGTTAAGTACTTTCAATGATTTTCAAAACAAGTTTTCTGGGCGAGTGTGTACTTCATCGCACTCGACCTAAAAATGTATGAACTTTTCAATGATTTAATGATTGAACGAACAATTAGTTGTGCATGAATGTAAGCCTTCTGGCTGAACTGGGCCCTGCCCTTCGTTACCGATCGACTCGAGCCAGAAGCGGACTCGGTCGGGCGATATGGTGACCCTGGGTGTGAACGTCGGTATACTCGAGTATTACCTTGTAGTCCGGACAACGTCCGGATGGGTGGAGCCTGGCCAACGGCCGGGAAGGGGGTGAATGAACGAACGAAAGAATAAATCAAGGATTTTACTTACAAAAATGCATTTTCAAATGATTGGAGGAATAAGGGGAACGACAGGAGAACGAACGAACGAATAAATGGCTCCCTGTGAGCCCGTATCCTTTTAATGAATGATATTATTGCTTTATATTGTCATGTTTCTTGCATTACTTGTCATTTATGGTTAATACATGAGCTTTATTGTTTGATTATGTGTTTGGAACCTCACTGAGCTTTTAGCTCACCCCTTTAGTTTGTTTTCCTTAACAGGGGAAGGCGAGCAAGGACGAGAGCTCGATTTAGACTAGCCTAGACTAGTTTCTGATTTTGTAATGGTTCTCGCCCAAGTGCTTGGCACGGACTGGATGTGTGGTGAACTGAGAACCTTTGTATATTCGATATTTGTACTCCTTTTTGAGATAGTAATGTACATAAGCTTTGCGTTAGGTTGTGGATTGTCGTTATATTTATTCTTGGGATTTATTTCGATTTTAATTAAGGACTGAAGTGAACGACTGAGTCCCGGCGAGAGCTGGGCAGGCGGTCCGCCGAACCCTTTGGTTCGCCTTAGGAGAAGGTGGGTCGTCACAGGTGGTATCAGAACCTGCTTCGCGTGGTCTCTGCGCGGAGTGAGTTTGGGCTGAGTGGTGAATAGGTATGAAAGATTAAGTGCTCGTTCGAGCATAAGCTATGAACTGTGAATATTATGGGCCTTAAATCTTTCCCGTGGTATCTGAGGACCGTAGATAGGTACGTCATGGAGGAATTTCGATTGTAGATAGTTTACTCTTGGGACTGGCCAGCTCAAGATGTGAACTATCTTATTTCAGATTCTCGTGCCCGAGTACTCCAGAATTGAGGCGATGCAAGCTACTAGGTACTTGAGACTTGTATTTTGGAAACATGAACAGGCTTTGTCTGGCTAGAATGAGCACAAGAGGTCAATGGGTATCTAGTTTGGATAGTAAGTGACGTGAGAGACCGGACGGGGTTATTCTAACTGGGTGTGGGACGATATATCCCTTTTCTTTTGATTCGCCCGTATATTGTCGCTACATGCCGTCAGTTGTGTATCTGTGTATATGAATATCTGCCTGACTTGAGACGTATTTGTATATTTGATTATTTGTTTCCTTGATATGTTTATGTGGTGTGTTATGTGTGTATATGTTTATTTAGCTATTTGACGCCCTAAATTTTAGTTACTTTAGTCACCTTATTGTGTTTAACAAAGTTTTGGCTATAATGAGACCTGAGAGCTGGAAACGAATATATAAGGAAAATACCCTAAGTTATTCGAAGTGCATGTATGAATTTCGAGGACGAAATTCTTTTAAGGAGGGGAGATTGTGACACCCCGAATATTAGGAAGTTGTTTGTAAAGAAGATACTAAAGTGTATTTCTTTGGGTTTGATTTAAAACCTTATTTTGTTTCAAAAAGACTAGAAACCCTAAAATTTTAATCAAAAACCCTAGTTTACTTGTGACTAACCGGTTTTCTTAAATCCCTCATATTTTAATTGAAACCCTAATTTTAATCACTGGAATTGTAAAATTCCTCACGTTTTTCTTAAAAATGCCCTTTATTTTGAAATTATTTATTTATTATAGCCCTACTACCCAACCATTCCACAATAAGTGCAAATGAACCTAGAAAGTAGGGTTTCACTTTTCGGTTTCAAGATTGGAGCAAATTAGGGTTTTCGCGATTTTTCATAGAATAATTTTTCGGTACGGAGAAAGGATCAAATTTGGTGATTAAAAGTGACTTTTAGGTGAGAAATATTATGTGATTAGAAGCAATGATATAAGGTTAGTGAATAGGAAGTAAAAACCCTAGTACGTGTGTTTTAAGAAAAAATGTGACAGCCCCACCTTCCCCTAAGGCGAACCAAAGAGGTTAGCGGACTGCCTGCCCAGCTCTCGCCAGGACTAACGGTGCAGTATAGAGCGATCTTTCACGTTCCGGAACTTATAACGCGCGCAAATAAGGCAAAAGGGCAAAATAACCCAAAATAAAAGAAACAAATCCGGAGTCGGCCATGAATAGTAACCGACTCGTCCGAACCCAACCAAACATCGAATTACATAAACCACATAACATTTAGCCTTTACAAACCAAAAATGACATTTAAAAGTGATACAAAAGTCGCTACATATATGGTTTGCCAAAACAAAAGTGAAAACGGCCCTAATGATACATTTAGGGTCCCATTTTATATACAATACAAAAGAGTCATTCATCTAGTTCATTTGGCAACCATTTATCAAAATTCATTCCAAAAGAGTCATATTCCTGTAAGGAAAACAAAAGGAACGGGGTGAGCTAATTGCCCAGTGAGAATACAACTCAAGCAACCAAGTTCATGGATACATCAAGCTTAACAGTCCAATTTACCAAAATAAATAAAGCCACACATTAATAATGAGGATAAAAGGATACGGGTGGCTCTCAAGAGCCCTTTTCCTCGTTTGAATTCTTGATCAGGTCTCATTGACTCTCCGTCAATGTCTGAAAGGTAACCAACCGTAGACTCCTCTTAACTTCCATTCCCTTCCTCCTAACATTCCTCAACCGGGCCCGAAATCCAAACACTTGCATTGTGGTATTACTCGAGTAAACCGGAATCAAGAGTCTCTCATACTACAAGATTCCCTATGATGTTGCCCCAAGGCACATTAATTGGCACGACCAAGCCCTCGCCGGCTCGATTCAATCAATAACCAATGGGGTTGAGCTCATGGATAATATGTGAAGTCATGTATTTCATTTCATATAACATTTCATATAACTTTCCAATAACATGCGAAACAATAAATGAAAGTGATAAAGTACACTCTCACTTGGATCAATCAACATTCAACATCTCGAGTACAAAGATCAAAGCCATGTAATAGCACATAAGTGAGTAGTACACTCACCAAGCTAGCACAATGCGGTTTCAAACACTTTAGTCAAAAGAACGTTGTGCACCACCGTTTCCTCCTAGAACAAGTGAACAATTACCATAAGACTCGATAACGAGTCACAAGCCAAGCCAATTATAACCCAATAGGGTTTCATATGCATAAACAAGCATAATAGCAAACCAGAAAAATCAAGCATTGGAACTCATTCGTCCCAACTACAAAAACAGTTTTTGGCCTCCAAAAGCGGTAATGGGACAACTCTCACTACAATTATCGGATGGGGGTGTAAGACCCACCATTTCGAAGCCAAGAAACAGAACTACAACAATGTAGAAGGTCACTCAATCCAGTTCCTAACACAACTAGGTCAAATATACGAAATACTATACCAGAATTCCCAAAACAGGTTTGCAAAACGCAGAAAACTGTAATACGTCAATCTCAGCCTACACAGGTCCAAATGCATTGATTCCAAAGGCACATGAAAGCTAAGACATCCAGATACATTTCATCAGAAGACACCAACTTCAAAATCCAAACCAATTCCAGTCAAAACAATCGATTACTATCGCAGTTCGGACATTCTGTTCACCAAAAATAGCAACAGTAAAAACGGCATAACTCTCTCTATACTACTCCAAATGCCCTGAAATTTTGCAGACACATCAAACTCATCAATACCTACAACTTTCATGTTTTGAGTAAAGTCCAATTCGGCCTCTAGCTATGACCTAAAATTTCGGACAGAATAGGGGTTCATGAACCCTAACTTTTCACAATTCCATTCAAATCCAAAATTGATTGCATTTCTCAACAATTCACACCCACTAGAGTCAAAGCCCCTTATTACAAACCATCAAAAACAACCACACCCTCAAGATCATATGAAACCAGAAAATTCATCATAAAATTAAAAACTCCACCAAATCAAGCCAAACCAAGAAATAAATCATATAATCCAACACTTTAGCCACTTCTAAGCATAATATAACCATCATTAGGTGTAATAGGGGGGTTCAAGCATCACTTACCAAGTAACAAGAGAGAGAGGGATGATGGCCACCTTAGAGCTTCAAACAAACTTCACTAGAGCACTCACTATCACCAAAAGAAAGGATTTTATGGAATGAAATCAAACCTAAACTCTTGTTTGTGGAAGATTGAGTGATATGGAAGCTTGAAAGTTGGGAAAATTTCTTCTTCTTTGAGAGAGAGAGGGCCGGCCAACACAAGGAAGAAAATGGTGAATTTTGTGATTTTTTTTTATATTTATTCCTTTGGTCAAAAAAAGTCAAGAAAGTGAATAGTGTTTCTTAAAGTCCAACTAATGGTTGTGTGACACTTGTCACTCCATTAATGCAATCTTATCACTTCTTTTTCTCTCTCACATCAATCCAATCTCACTCTCTACTTATCTCTTAACACCCGATAAATTTTACACAGTATTCGGAATTTCACCTAATTGGCCGAATTTTTCCGAACTTTTCGCACTAGTGGGTCCCACATCCAATATATATTCTTAATTTTCTAAAAACTATCCAATACGAGAAAACTCATCTTAAAACTATAATTACTCATAAAATTCACCAGGAAAATATTCCTAAGCCAGAAAATGCAGAAAACATGCAATTAAGGGGAAATAAACCCTAGGAAAAATATTAGGGTTTTACGGGTTCTCACAAAAAACGGTGCGAACCGACGGGTATCGATCACTACCGATTGAACCCACCACTTGACCACCACTTTCTTACTACCACATACCCTTGATATTTTTACAAAATATCCCCCCCCCCATCCTCAGCCATGTGACCAAAATATGTGGCCCAAAATGCAAGGAAAAGAAAGAGAAATTTGGAAGGCTTTGGTGGTGACAAGTGTCACACACCTATGGCTCTTTGACCAAACCAATTGTCTTGCCTTTTTATCTTCCATTTAGCTTCATTCTTCCTCATTTTCTTCTGGTTTGGCTGAGACAAGAGAGAGAGAAAGAGAGAGCAAGAGTTTCACCATTTCATCTTGATTTGCACCATCCAAGTAAGGAACCAAAATTCTAAACCGATTAAAGTGTGAGTTGTGACCTTGGGAAGCTAGGGGAAACAAAAATTCCAAGAGGAGGTGAAGTATTACTCTTGCAAGCTTCTTTTGTTGAGGTATAAGGTCTAGCCCATAGCTTTGGTTCTTTTATTTTTGATTAAGATGTTATATAATTCATGTTTTGGTTAGATTAGTTGGGATACAAGTTGTTGGGATGATTTTTAAGGTGATATATGTAAGTTAGGGTTTGATGATTTCTGCCTATACTTGCTATATGGATGATATATGTTGTATCTAAGCTTATATAGGAGGTTGTGGTGGTGGGTTGAGGCAAGAAATGAAGAAAGTTTCATTGAATCCCAAAATTCCCAGATTTCTGGAAAATTTCAGCCTTGTTCTGTCCGGTTTTATTGCACCATGTTAGAGGCCTAATTAGGCTTGGCATAAAACATGAAAGTTGTAGAGAATGGTATTTTATAGGTGCCTACAAAATTTCAGCTCAATCGGAGCAACGTAGCTTGTGAAAAGACCAAAATACCCTCACTATTTTAGGATGTTTCCAGTGTTCCCTTTTAGTCAGTTCATCCAGTTTATCATGTTTATTCATTAGGATCCGTGCTGATTTACCATTTTCTAAAATATGAAAGTTTTAGTACTCTGTCTTAGCTTTTCAACACCTATAAGAACACCTTAAATGGACCTTGGTAGCCTGAGATATGACCATTCTAGTGCAGTGCGGTTAATTAGCCGTATAGTTGGAAGTTGGCTCTGTAAACTGGGAATTTGACCAGGTTACACTGGAAATTTGACTAAGTGACCTTCATAAAAGTTGTAGGACTTCGTCTTAGCTTTGAAATGGTATAAGTTGCACACCAATCCGATAAGCGTAGCCTCAGATGTGTTCTTTCCGCAAAAACCCATCAATTCTGTCTCTTGTTAACTTCATTTCCGCATTCGTTATTAGTTGATTTATGTCCTTGTATTGTCTTGAGCCTATGGAACGGCTATTGAAATGCATTTGTGTTGTGTATAAACTTGGGCTTGAATGAGAAAAATAAGGAAGCCATAAATGGCTGGAAATAGGAAAATACAAAGGGCGTGCTGCCCAAATTTATGCTCGAAATCTAGGTCGATATACTTGCGACTTGAGTAAGGTTTGAGAGCAAATACCACGTGAACTATTTCGGGTATTTACGTTTTATTTACCACTTCGACTCAAATAGCGATTTTAAAGTTTTACAAGTGAGTCTAAGTTTTACAAATATTATACTTATGTCCTTTGATTTCAATGTACTATTTTCACTACCAAAACTATATTATACCTTGTACTAGTACGTACTCAAATTTTCTTTGAATCACTAAATCTTTGATGATTGATGCATATAATGTGTTCATTTGATTATATTAGGACACCTTGGTGATTGAGGGTGTAGCCGGAAGGAAACTTTGGACTTTATTTTGCTTAAATAGGTGAGTGTTCCTTGTTTGCTATATTATTCTTGACTCCATGACTTGTGTTATTGTTTGATAACGTGTTAAGTACTTTCAATGATTTTCAAAACAAGTTTTCTGGGCGAGTGTGTACTTCATCGCACTCGACCTAAAAATGTATGAACTTTTCAATGATTTAATGATTGAACGAACAATTAGTTGTGCATGAATGTAAGCCTTCTGGCTGAACTGGGCCCTGCCCTTCGTTACCGATCGACTCGAGCCAGAAGCGGACTCGGTCGGGCGATATGGTGACCCTGGGTGTGAACGTCGGTATACTCGAGTATTACCTTGTAGTCCGGACAACGTCCGGATGGGTGGAGCCTGGCCAACGGCCGGGAAGGGGGTGAATGAACGAACGAAAGAACAAATGAGGGATTTTACTTACAAAAATACATTTTCAAATGATTTGAGGAATAAGGGGAACGACAGGAGAACGAACGAACGAATAAATGGCTCCCTGTGAGCCCGTATCCTTTTAATGAATGTTATTATTGCTTTATATTGTCATGTTTCTTGCATTACTTGTCATTTATGGTTAATACATGAGCTTTATTGTTTGATTATGTGTTTGGAACCTCACTGAGCTTTTAACTCACCCCTTTAGTTTGTTTTCCTTAACAGGGGAAGGCGAGCAAGGACGAGAGCTCGGTTTAGACTAGCCTAGACTAGTTTCTGATTTTGTAATGGTTCTCGCCCTAGTGCTTGGCACGGGCTGGATGTGTGGTAAACTGAGAATCTTTATATATTCGATATTTGTACTCCCTTTTGAGATAGTAATGTACATAAGCTTTGCGTTAGGTTATGGATTGTCGTTATATTTATTCTTGGGATTTATTTCGATTTTAATTAAGGACTGAAGTGAACGACTGAGTTCCGGCGAGAGTTGGGCAGGCGGTCCGCCGAACCCTTTGGTTCGCCTTAGGGGAAGGTGGGGTCGTCACACCTTCAATATCTCTATGGACTCCATGTTGGTCTTGGACAATTCGAACAAAGGCTTGGAGGGATTCTTTGAAGAGCTTGGCTCGTGCATGTGTGACTGGGCCCAATGGAACTCGAACTGGGTCATTACTTGGGCTAAGGTTCGTGCACACATCATTAGTGTTAGGAGTCTTAAGTTAGATTAGTCCTTTTGTTAGCCATGGATTCGGCCCACCTCTTGTTTGAGGATGACCGAACCACTAGGCCCCTTTTATTGAGTCCATATCGGCCCACCTTGTCCAAGGAGCGGCCGACCAACTAGCTTGTCGACATTAGGGTTTCGCTATTAGGGTTTCATTAGTCTCGCCTATATAAAGGCTTGCTTTGTAAGCATTAAGGGTAGACGTTTCATGAATAAAATTACTTTGTTTTTTGACTTTCTTCCTTGTGAGAATTTCGAGCTTTACTTGCTTCTGGCAAGGGTTATTGAGCAATCTTGCGTCTTGTCCTTGATTGTTCTACCGACCTATTCCCTGGAGTATCCACCTTCATCGGAGTCATCGTTCTACCGCCTTTAATCAAATCGTGTCGTCCGTTTGATTCTAGGTCCCGCAATCCAAGCGTTGGACAACCTCGCTAGATCGTTGGGCAAACGTGCTACGTGTCTCGAAACGAGTTGATCGAGGTCCGTATCAGAAGGGCATGACTAGGTACTCATAAAGTCCATGTTTTGTTTTAAAGGCTGTTTTCCACTCACCTCCCTCTTTCATCCTAATTTGATGATAGTCACTTCTCAAATCAATTTTAGTAAAAATGATAGCTCCATCAAGTTCATCAAGCATATCATCTAATCTGGGAATGGGATGACTGTATTTAACAGTGATAGCATTAACAGCTTTGCAGTCAGTACACATACACCAAGTACCATCCCTTTTGGGGACAAGTATCACAGGCACAACACAAGGACTCAAACTTTCCTTTACCCAACCCTTACCTAGTAGGCCATCAACTTGCCTTTGGAGCTCCTTAGTTTCCTCAGGACCCATGCGGTAAGCGGGTTTATTGGGTAGTGGTGCTCCAGGAATTAGGTCGATTTGGTGCTCGATCCCTCGTACGGGTGGTAAGCCATCAGGGACCTCATCAGGGAACATGTCCTCGAATTCCTGCAAAAGAACAACTACACTCGAAGGCAAGGCCTTATCGAGCTCATCAACATTCAGAAGCACATGTTTGCAAATCATGAGTAATACTGGCTGATCAGAATTCACAATTTTCCTAACATCCTTAGCCTTGATTATCATGTTTTGCTTCCTAGTGTTGGATTTAATAAATGCATGATCATGTGTTACACTAGGTGTGCTCACTTGACCCTTGGTCGATTGCTCACTTGTGGAAGTGGAGCAATTCCCAGAGTCGGCCGCCCTTTGCTTCTTCTTTTGGCAGTCTAAGTCACACTCCCTTTGCAATTTAAGTTGGTTCTCATATACTTGTGCAGGTGTGAGGGGTGTTAGGACTGTGCATTTACCATTGTGCAATAGAATGTACTTATTAGCTCTACCATCAAATGTGACATGCTTATCAAATTGCCAGGGTCTTCCTAAAATGACATGAGTAGCATGCATAGGAACAACATCACACACAACTTCATCAATATAGTTGCCAATTGAAAAAGAAAGATGTACCTGCTTGTAGACACGCACCTCACTTTCTTCACTTAGCCATTGGAGGCGATATAGATGTGGATGTTTAGTCGTAGGAAGGCCCAAGTTTTCAACCATTAGCAAGCTTGCCACATTGGTGCAACTCCCACCATCGATGATGAGCCTACACACCTTGTCACTTACTTTACATCGAGTGTAAAATAAGTTCTCCCTTTGCAATTGCTTGTCCTTCTTGACTCGGGTGGTTAGCACTCGTCGTGCCACCAAACAATCGATTTCTCCTTGAGTAGGAGAGCATTCTTCCTCAGCCGAGTCATTCTCCAAGCAATCATCTTTGGTCAATCCAGGCATCTCCTCATAATCATCATCATCCGATACGATTTCATCATTATGAGTGACCAACATAGTCCGTTGATTTGGACATTGGGACTGGATATGTCCAAATCCTTGGCACTTGAAGTGTTTGATATCTCTACTCCTAGACTTGGGAGTCTCTTGAGTGGCCTTAGGAGTAGTCCTGGATACATCAACAAACTTGTTAGGGGTAGAATGAAAATTTCGGTTAGGAACATTACCTTGAATTCGGCTAGAAGGAGTTGGTGTAGCCGAATTTCCAACTTCTTGTGATGTCCTCCTCGGATGGTTTCCCTTCCATGTATTCGGGTAGGAGGCTTGGAAGGTTCGGCCTCCCCTCCTCAATTTCTTCCCCCGCTCGGCCTTGATGGCTAGTTCAAGAAGATCATGCATGTCCAAGTAATGTTGAAGCTCCAAGGCTTCTTGAAGGTCAGTGTTTAGACCTCTAAGGAACCTTGCCATAGTGGCTTCACTATCTTCTTGAATGTTTGCCCTCATCATGGCCATCTCGATCTCCTTGTAGTAGTCCTCTACACTCATATTGCCTTGAGTGAGGGTTTATAGCTTAGAGTGGAGATCGCGGTTGTAGTAGCTCGGAACAAACCGCTTGCGCATTAGTGCCTTGAGTTATTGACAACTTCGAACTCGGGGCTCAACATTTCTCCTCCTATTAGTCCTTACTTGATCCCACCAAACTAGTGCGTAGTCAGTGAACTCAACAGTGGCAACCTTCACCTTTTGTTCCTCGCTATACTCATAGCAATCGAAGACCATCTCAATGCGGCCATCCCATTCCAAGTAAGTCTCAGGATCACTTTTGCCTTGGAAAGTAGGAACTTGAATTTTAAGTCCCTTGATGATGTGTGCACGGATGGCGGCCTTGACTCAAGGCTTTCATAGAGACATTGAAGGCTTGAAGGATGTTAATCAAGTTGTCTACACTTTGATTCAAGCCGACTTGTCTACACGTTGACCCAAGCCAAGGAGGCATCGAATGATGGCCACACGTGTCCGTAATGAGTTGACCGATTGTTAGTTGTTAGTTTGTTAGTTGGTTTGATTGTTATTGAGTCCTTAGTTGCTGGTTGGTTTGTTAGTCGTGTTTTAATTAATAGTTTATTAGTTATTGGAGTCATATTCGGCCCACCCATGTTCAAGAGTGGACCGAATCTCTTTTCTAGTTTAAGTAGATGGGCCGCATTAGGCTCCAGGGTTTTCATTAGCTTTGTTAGCCTATAAAAAGGCTCAAGTTGTACGGTTGAAGGGTTAAACACTTTTGATAATAAAATTCTTTTTGTGTTGCTCTTCAATTATTGAGAGATTCGAATCCTTTTACTTGCTTTGACAAGGGTTCTTGAGCAATCTCTGATTGTCCTTGATTGTTCATCCGACCTATCCACTTGAGTATTCACCTCGTTTGGAGTCGTCGTTCTACCACCTTCAATCAAGTCGTGTCGTCCGTCTTGGTTTTGGGTTCCGCAAACCAAACGCTGGACAACCTCGCTAGATCCTTGGGCAAACGTGCTACGCGTCTCGAAATGCGTTGATCGAGGAGCGTATCACTTGAGCTCATTCTTAGATGTGTCCCTTTTAGGCCTCTCGGCTCTTTCTTCATTCTCACTAGCCGAGTAATCCTCATAATTTGCCCATTTGGTGCCATGGTTACTTCGGTTGCGAGATCTAGCGCGAGAGCCTCTCGTGAAGCTCTTGGAGAGTTCATCAAAGCGGTTGTGCATTTCCTCCATTTGTTGCTCACTAATCCTCTTAAGCTCATTTTTCATGGCATTGAACATCAAAGTGTAATCGGGTGTTGGATGAGCTTGCTCCATGTCTCACGGTTGCCCTGCAAAAGGTTAGTGACAAGGAAATAATGCAATAAAAACCCTCACTTCACTCCCTGAGTATTTCACTCACCCTCGTATTTTCACTCCAAATCACTCTAATGATCTTCTAAGATTCCTTACCTGTTGGTTTGAGTAGTTGAGAAATGCCGCCCAAAGTCCAACAATTGTTTACCAACTGTCCACAAGAGTAACCAAGAAACAAGACACAATTTCGGATGCAATGTGGGAACAATGGTGCCCGATTTGGAGGTTTCCTAAGGCGGACAGCAATGGAAGGGGGCGGACAGCAATGGAAGGGGGCGCTAGTGTGAAAGGAATCCAACGAAACCCTAGTTTCCTAAATTGAAGGGACTTGTCCAAGTGGAATTACAAGAGTTCCCAAGCTGTCTACTTAGTTTCCTAATTGAATTTGGAAACAAGTTAGTTATGGAAACCTTTAGAAAACCCTTTCCTTCTTGAAACAACTTTTAGAAACTTCCAAATTCTTTCCCAATAAGGAGTAACAAATCAGATTTTGTCTCTTTCCAAAATTTCCTTACTCAAGTCGGTTGGACAGCCACTTATAAAGCTCCCTCTCTCAATCCAAAACTCATACACACAAGATCAAGTGCGGGTTATCCTTTCTTTTTGGTGCAAACAGTTTCGGTTCTAACTCAACAATGGAGACTCCATAAGATAATGCAAACAACCCTCCTCGGGCTCCCCCCCAATGGGTTACCCAAGATGTTCCCAAGAAAGAGACAAGAACTCCAAGGAAACCCTTCACCACCGCTAGAGAGTACAAAAAGATGTACACAAGATGGATGAAACAAGCTTCCAAGAATCAAGATATTCAAGAACTCCAAGAAGTAATAGATCAAAACTTTTGAATCTTTTCCCTTTGTTTTTATTTTCTTTTCGGCTAGGAACAAGATGTATTGGTGACTGATTTGGCAATAAAAGTTTCGAACTTTCCTTCTTGTTTAGTTTTCTTGCCCACCCGACTCCTCTTTCTTTCTTTTCTTTTCGTTGCTGTTTTTTTTTGACTTAAACGAACAACAACACACATACTTGGCCGAAGGAAATAAATTCCAGATTTGATTTGGCCCCCCCTCACAACAAGAAACTATCAAGAATTCCAAGATCCTTCAAGAACTTCCAAGTAAGTGATCAAGGACTTCAAGAACTTCAAGAAGAAATTCAAGCAACCCAAGATTCTTGTAGATTCTCTCAAGATTCTCAAATACCAACAAGTTTCAACCAAAATCAGATTTTGAAAACAAGTAAAACAAGTTGGGTATCTCACGAACAAACTTGGACAGATTGGACACACGAAACCCTAGCGAAGAAGGGAAACCCTAGCCTCCACCCAAGTTGGTTTTCTTGTTGCTCAAGCGAAGACTAACTTAACAAGACAGATTTGTGGACTTAAACCAGAATTTTGGACACCACAAGTGCACACAAACCTCGGACAGATTTGACACGAAAACAAAGGAACAAGACTATGGATAAAATCAAACACAAAGGAGGCTAAATTCGGACAGATTTTCGACAAACGAAGGGTAATTACGACTCAACAACAATAAACAAGTTGCGGACAGATTTGTGACAACTACTACTCAACACAACCACGGACAAAAATTGACGCAACAAGGAACTAAAGTGCGGACAAAATCTTTTTTTTTTTTTTTTTTTTTTTTGTAACAATGCAGCGGAACAACAAGGAACCCTAATGACACAACAAAGACAAAACACGGATATAACGGATGATACCTCAACCTAGGCTCTGAAGCCAACTAATACGCTCCTCGGTCAACATGTTCCGAGACACGTAGCACGTTTGCCCAAGGATCTAGCGAGATTTTCAACCGTTTGGATTTGCGATTCCTAGATTCAAGAAGGACGACATGACTTGAATCAAGGCGGTAGAACGGCGACAATCGCGAGATTGCTCAAGAACTCTTGCCAAGCAAGTAATGGAATTGTAACTCTCGAATGTAAGAAAAGACAATGCTGAAAGTTTATTCTCAAAGTGTGTAACCCTTCCACCGTATAAAGTGAACCTTTTTATAAGCTAAAGGACTAACAAAACCCTCAAGGAAGAGGATCACAACTAACCTAAGACTAGGGAAGGGGGTTCGGTGTGACAGCCCCACTTGTCCCTAAGGCGAACCAAAGGGTTCAGCGGACCGCCTGCCCAGCTCTCACCAGGACTCAAACGCTCTCCTCAAACAAAATAAGATATAACCTCGAGAAAATGAAATAACAATTCCCAAACTTGAAACGTATACTTACATTCATTTCAATCTCAACCAAAATATACAGTCCCAGAGATAACAAAAGCTTTAAATCCTCAATACATCCAACCCTAACTAAGCACTAGCGCGAGAAAATCGAAAAAAAATAAAATTCAAAAGAACTAGTCCAGGCTAGTCTGTACAAATCTCACGCCCTCGCTCGCATCCCCTGTAAGGAAAACAAAACTAACGGAATGAACTAAAAGCCCAGTAAGGTTCCATACACATAGCCAAGTAATTAAACAAGGACATTAATCATGTAATAACAAGTAATCCAGAAAACATTTACAATATAAAGCAATGATAACACACTCATTAAAAGGATACATGCTCACGTGGAGCCCTTCGTTCATTCCTTCCACCAATCTTTTCCTTATTCCTTCAGTCATTAAAAATTATATTTGTAAGTGAAAACCCCTCCATTGTTCTTGCTATTCATTCATTCATTTCATTTTTCCCCTACTGGACATTGGCCAGCCTCCACTAGACTTCGTAGTCATACTCGAGTATACCAAACATTAACTCAGGGTCACCAATCGTCCAACCGAGTCCGCTTCTGGCTCGAGTCGATCGGCAACAAAGGGCAAGGGTCCAGTTCAACCAAAAAGGCTTACATTCATGTACAAGTAGTATTTAAACATTTAATCATTGTAAATTTCATATTTATTTAGGTCGAATGCGATAAAGTACACACTCGCCTAGCAAAATTCATTTTTAGAAATCATTGAAAACATTTAACATTTAATCCAACATTCACAAATAGTCGTATAGTCACAACAATCCACATAGTCATTGGAAACATAACGTATAAAGAACCCTCACCTATTTAAGCAAAATAACGTCCAAAGTTTCTTTCCGGATAATACCCTCAATCACCAAGAACCCTAATAATAACCAAGAGAAAATATTACAGTTACCATCCAAAGTCCCGAATAACTACTAGTACAAAGTATAAGTATAGTTTTGGAAGTGAAAAGAGTACATTTAAACCAAAGGCCATGAGTAAAATATTTGTAAAACTTACGCTCGCTCGTAAAACTTTGGAAGCTCCATTTAAGTCGAAGAAACGAAGAAAACGTATTTCTATTAGTCGTAAATTTCATTTTTCCAAGGGTACAAGTTTCGGCCAGATTCTAACTTATATACCTCTAATAAAGAAGATTTGAATACCTTAGATGATTCAAGTTAGTTTCATCCTCAACCCTTACTCAAGTCGCGAGTACATCTACCTAACCCTCGAGTGCAAATTTGGGCAGCACGCCCTTTGTATTTACCTATTTTCCAACCATTTATGGCTTCATTATTTTCCTCAATCAGCCCCCAAAATCACCCACAAATAATCTCATTACAATAGCCGTTCAATAGGCTAAAAGTCATTCCATTACAAAACCAAGCTAGAAAAGTGACCGGAAATAAGGTTTAAGGTAAAGAACAAAATGACAGGTTTGACGTCTCTTAGCGTATCGGTCACAACCGAAGCTACGCTGATAGGATTGGGGTACAATTTATACCATTTTGAAACTAAGACAAAGGGCTACAACTTTTATGGAGACAACTCAGCCCGGTTTGTGAGGACTTGCAACATCCTTATATTTTTCTTAAAAATGCCCTTTTATTTGGAAATTATTCATTTAATATGGTCCTACTATCCAATCATCCCACAATAAGTGCAAATGAACCTAGAAAGTGGGGTTTCACTTTTCGTTTTCAAGAAAGAGCGAATTAGGGTTTTCACATTTTTTCGTAGTGTGACTATTCGGTACCGAGTGAGGATCAAATTTGGTAGCTAAGAGTGACTTTTGGATGAGGAAATATTATATGATTAGAAGTGATAATAATAAGTTAGTGAATTATAAGTTAAAACCCTAGTACGTTCGAGTTAAGGAAAACGGTGAGAACCCGATATTTTCTTATTTTCTAGCCCTTATTTTTATTCTGTGCCTACATTTTCTATACTTTTCTTTATTATATTAATTTTCTAGCTATTTTTATAAGGGAATTAAGTTCTAAGACATTTTTCTAGTATAAATTAGTTCATGTGACGTTAGTAGTGCATATTGGGCGTGGGACCCGCTAGTACGGTTAGTGCGGTAAAATTTTAACGACTAGAAGGAATTTTATGCAAAAGAAATTATGTGACAAAACGTGTTGAGAGATGATTGGAGGAGTAATAGATATTTGAGTGCTTAAGAGAGAGAATTAGATAGACTTCCCTTGGATTTGTGCCACTTGTCAAGCACCAAGCCAATCTTGACCAAGACCATGACCAAGATTAAGCTTAAAACTTATCCAACTCAAGTCAATCACCATTTTCTTCCTTTGCCTTCCATGATGGACGAAATTTGGGAGGAGAAAAGAGAGGGAGAGCTTCAAGTTCCATCTTAGATTTTACCTTGTTTGAGTTGAAACCACAAAAACTAAACCGATTAAACTTGCAATAAGGTGACAAGGAAGCTTTGGGAGGAGTGATTTTTGCATGGGCAGCCTTGTTCTTGTGTATTTCCTTGAGGTTTGAAGGTATTAAACTAAGAAACTCTTCTTCTACCTCTTATATTGTATTTTATTGGATAGATGACCTGAATCTTAGAAGTTTTATGGATGAAAACCTAGATTGGTAAAGGTTGATGGAATTTCAGCCTAGGGTTTCATTTTTTTCCCCAATTCTGCCGGTACTGTTACACCTAGTTAGAGGTGGATTTGGCCTTAGTACAAAACATAAAAGTTGTAGAGAATGATGTTTTATATTTTCCTGAAAAATTTCAGCTCAATCGGAGTAACATAGCCTATGAAAATACCGAAATACCCCTGCTGCCCTGTTTCTGTCCGAACTTGGTAATCAGCTTTGGTAATTGGTTAATTTGATTGGGAATGCTTCTGATTTGGTTGTTGATGTCTTCTTAAGAATTGTATCCTTGTATCTTAGGTTTCTGATGGCTTTGGAATTACCTGAATTGGAGTTGTATGTGCTGAGATATGAGTGAATAAAGCAGGACTGCTAGTTGATTTCTGCAGTGTATTTCGAACTGGAAAATCTGGAGTTGTTTTGGTAAATTTGGCCTAGTTAGGGTGAGAACTGGACTGAGTGGTCTTCATGAAAGTTGTAGCCTCTTAAGTCCTTAATATTCCTACAACATTTCAGGTCAAACGGATCAGTGTAGCCCGAGTTATAGCCAAAACACTTGCACCTGTTTTGTACACTAGATTGTTTTACGTTTTTGAATTTTGCTTCTAACCATGCTCTGTCCGTTTTGATAACATGCGAACTGGGTGTTGATTCCTTCATAAGAAATGTAGATCTTGGTCTTAGCTTCAAAACGGTATAAAGTACATTCCAATCCGAGTACCATACCTCCAGTTATGACCAAAACAAGATCGGTTGTCAGAACTGCCTTCGAATTTGGACAGTTCTGACAGGGATGTTTGGACCCATTTTTCCCCATGCTCTGTATTGATTCAGCCTTTGGTCCAAACATGAAAGTTATAGTCTTATGAATGAGCTTTCTAACGCCTCTGGAATTTCTTGATTCCGATTTCTAAGGCGTGAGTTACGGTCTTTCAAACAGGGCCTGTTTGGTAACCCGAAATGAAATGGCTGGAACTATTTTGTGCATTTTTGACCAATACCTATTGAGATCTGGGTTGAGATGTCTAAATAAAAGTTGTAGCCCTTCCTCGTAGCTTCAAAATGGTGTCTCACCCACCTTGATCTGACATTCTTAGCCTAACTTTTGATCAAAACGGTTTGGGATGGCAAATCTGGCCGTTTCCGTTTCCGTTTCCGTGTCCGTCTCCATTTCCGTGTGCCGTTTCCGCACTTGCATGTGCCAATTTTGCCGTTTTACTTGAGTTATGCATGTTAGTGACCGTTTGTGATATATTGTGATGCAATCTTCTATTTCAGACGGTGACGGGCTAGACGGTGCCGGTGGGGCCTACTAGCCATATACGTGACGTGATCCTTGTATTTTTGCTATACGTACTTTTGGAGTAAGTATTCAGGCCGTTTATGTGTATAAACTGCTTATGTGTTTGATGTGAATAAAAGGGGGACTTAGGCGAGGGTGTACTTTATCACACTCGACCTAAACCCTAGTTTGTACCTATGTTTCTTTATGAGATGTGTATACATGAATTATTTTGAATTTGAACCCCTTGAGCTTGTAGCTCGGGGTGACGTTTGTAAGTTGGGATTGATTTTCCGACCTAGATGGACTATTCGAGCCGGTCAGGGCTTGGTCGAAGCCAGTCCAACTTAGTCTGAGGTCACCAAGTTTGTGAATCCGGTTCACCGAGAATGTGAACCAAGTTTGTGACCCGAGCTTGCGACTCAAGCTC
>NW_020861937.1:0-27440 GCF_003713205.1 Coffea eugenioides
TTGAGTAATTAGAGTACCTTTTGTAATTTTGCAAAAGTTGAATTTCTGCTAAAATTCGCAGCAGAAAACGCGTTTCTCAAGAAAACGCGCCTCTGAATCGCGTTTTCATTGAATCGCGTTTTCAATTCTGTGCCTATAATGAAGAAAACGCGCCTTCAAAACGCGACAGGAAGTCGCGTTTTCTACAAAGTCGCGTTTTCCAGCCTGTTCAGAAACCAAAAACGCGCCTTCAAATACGCGACTCCAAGTCGCGTTTTATAACACAGTCGCGTTTTCGATCCTGCAAGATATGTGAAGAAACGCGACTTCACAAAACGCGGCTTGGTGGCGCGTTTTGATGAGTCGCGTTTTCGGAAAAAAAATGCAGATTCCTTGATTCTCTTTTTTCTTCTTTTCCTCATATATATTTTCTTGTACCTTGAGTTGCTTATTGTGTATTTTTTTTAGGTACATCACGAAAACAAAGGATTGAAGTTACGGATCATCATTTTGTTTATTAAACCTTTGTTATTTTTTTCTCATTTTTCATTTTTAGGATTACATCACTAATGGTTATCCAATGAAACTCATGAAGCGTTGGAGATACACGGACAATGGATTTTGAAGCTTCATATTCAATCGCAACAATAGGGGAGTATTACTTTTCTTTATCTTGATTTTCCTTTTTACACATTGAGGACAATGTGTATGTTAAGTGTGGGGGGAGAATTGAGATTATATACATTGTATGTGATTGAATTATTAGTTGCAAATATTGGACTTGTGTTAAAATTCAAAATTTTTCTAAAATCTTGTCCAAAATTGCAAACTTGCCCCAAAAAGTTTCATATTTTTTCGATTTTATCCAAGGGGTAACAAGTTCCATACCATTAGTAGTTCAAATTCCTTCTACATTTGAGATAAATATATATGATTTGGAAACTTCTTTTCTCATTTAACTTGGAAATGACTATTATGTGATTATAATTTTTGCATTTGTAGGAAAGTATATCGTGTAAAGTGGAGAAAATTATACCTATATTTTTTTGCATATTTGATGAAATTTCTTTTCTTTATTGGATTTTATAAGTTAAGTGATAAATATGGTCAATAAGTGCAATACTTTTCTCATGATTATTCTTTTGAGGAATTTATTATTATCTATGCTGTAAAAAGAAAAAAAAAGTGGAAAGAAAAAAAAAAGAAAAAAAGATTTATTCTACTCCAATGATTCTCGTACTTAGTAACCGGGAGTCTTCATCTACAAATGTCGACTTTCGCGTAAAACGGTACTTGAATTAAGAGTATGCAAAGCAACTTGAGTATGTGAAGTGTTGAGTAACCGGTGATCTTCATCTAAAAATGTCGATTCTCGCGTCAAAAGACACTTTCACAACTTAAGTAATATTTAGCTACATTATATGAATAAATATCTGTTTAAGTAGAATAAAAAGATTATCATGAGTTTAGAAAGCATTTTATTGACCATATGAGTTACTTACTTGTAAGATTGGGTAAGGATGAAAAATTGATTTAAATTTGTTATAATGACGGTATAATTGGCTCTCCTTTACTTGATATTATGAGTACTTGAACTTAATTGAATAATTGCATAATGGTTATTTACTTTGTTTTGAGGAAATGAAGTTGAAATGCTACATATGTTTATTTTCAAATCATTGTTGGTTTGTATTTCTTATTGCTTGAGGACAAGCAATGGTTCAAGTGTGGGGGTATTTGATAAGAGTTTATTTTACGTATTTTTAGTGTGTTTTATTAGTTAATTTTGGTTTGATTATTTAGTATTATAACTAAAATAACTAAGGTTTTGGTAAAAAAAACTACATTTTATGTTAAAATGGCTAAACATTGCATTTTATGGATTTTTATGGTAAAAACTTCATATTTTGTAGGTTTAATGATTCAATCATCAAATGAAGTGCATTGAGAAGATATTTGGATGATTGAAGATGGATTAAAGTGGTGAAAATAAAATATGAAGTGTAAAAAGGAAAAATGCAATTTGAATCAAGAAAAGTCAGGTTTTGACAACTCTGACACGTTTTGGTATTTTGACTATATCTGGAGCTACACAGATCGGATCAAGGTGATCTTGGTACCATTTTGAAGCTAAGAGATATATCTACATTTGGTATGAAGACATCAAAGTCCAGTTCAGCCGTTTTCATAGTCCAAAAGTTGAAATACCGAAATTCAACTCAGCTGTCCAAAGTGGAAAACAGAGCTCTGACCAGTGTTTAGTATTTCGATCATATCTCAGGCTACAAAGCTCAGATTTGGATGATTCTTGAAGCATTGGAAAGCTAACTCAAAGGGCTAAAACTTTGGTGTTTTACAAAAAAGCCAGTTCAGCCTTTATGATAGAGAAAATCGCAGCTGAAGTAAGGACAAAGTGAATACGCGAGTACACAAAACGTGACTTGTAACCGCGTTTTGTGTAGGCGCGTTTTCCGGCCGCAATTCTGCAATTTTGCTCAGTCAATTCTCTTGTGTTCTGACTACTTTCCAGCTACAATCTGCAAGAGAATTCGGTGCACATGCTTTAGAAGACAAAAGGGCAAGAAAGTTGGCATATTTTCAAGTCAAAAACAATGGCTATTGACTATCTTAACAATTTCAGATTTGGAAATCAAATGCAGCAAGTTTGGACCAATGGAAAAGGAGCTTTTGGAGCAGTTTATATAGGGAGCAACCAGGACATGCAGAGTATACGGGAGAAGCTTGGAAGTGCAGAAATGTAGTTTTTCCATTCTCTTAGTATTAGATTAGTGTAGTATAGTTTAGCTAGTTAGTTCATCCACTCTTGTATATTGCTAGATTAGGATGAAGATTGAGATGAAGAAGGAGGAGTTGAAGCTCATGTGACAAGGGTTATCTCTTCTCCAATTCTTTATCTTTTGTACTTGATTCCAAATTTAGTTAATATGCAATTTCTGGATTTTATGTTAAATATGTGTATCTAAAGTTTAAGCCTTGGGTTTGGTTGAACTTTCTATAATTGTTAGTATTTATTATTTGGTTATTTGTTTGCTATGATTTGAGCAAGTTATTTAGCACTTTGGCTTTTTAAATCATGATTAATCTGGTACCATTAATTGTGATTATCTAAGGTGTTATTTCTGCAATGAAAATTGATATTTAACATTAGTTCAATAAGTGCTAAACATAGGGAGTACACTCACGAAAGTAGAGGTGCACCTATGTGGTTTTTAGTGATTCATTTCATGTAATTTCACTGAAGAAATGAACTTGTAACTAATTTCATAACCATGAGAATAGGTATGGATTAGTTATAAGTATAATTGATTCACTACGAAAGTAGGATTCAAATGCATAAGGAAATTACACCATAATTAGCCTAGATGTAGTAATTAATGATCCAAATATAACACTTGCATGAGTAGTTAGGGATACCACAACCTAAGGAGCTTTTATTTGTTAATTTCTTGTATAAGTGCAGTAGGTTAAATTTCTTATTATTCATTGATAGTCTAAATAATAGAGAAGCTTTAGTAATACCGGTAATTGTTCACTCTTCCTTGTGGGATCGACCCGATATATACCCTAAACTACTAGTTGATCTGTATACTTGCAGTGAACGGGTGTAATTCGGTATTTTTTAGCTTGCATGTATGTAAAATACCCGTCAGTCCCCAGGTCACAGGCATCGTTTTAGTTGTCGTCTTTCGTAATACCACAAAATACCCTTCCCTGATATCCCATCGTCAGGAAAGATACCAGAGAGAAACTAAAGGCCTCTCTCAAAGGATCGGTGAATACCTGTTGACCTGGAAGGCCACCCCAAATCTCTAGGGATTCAAGTATCAAGTTTATCAATATGGATTCAGGTACGCTTCCGCAATTTTCTTGTTAATTTATTTCTTAATAATCGCCATATAGATCTTGGGTTCAATAGGTGATGGTTTTCACCAATGGTTAAATTTAGATAACCACCCTAACAGGACAATTTTATTTTGCAAAGAAAGTATGCATTGGACATTTTGAAGGATGGAGTATATTTGGGAGCTAAACCAGGGGATTCTCCTGTAGAACAAAATATTAAATTATCAGATGAAGGAAATTTACTTAAGGACCCATCTTAAGATAGACGACTTGTTGGAGGTCTGATATATTTGACAATTACTCATCCGATATCACATATTCAGTAGATGCATTAAGCAGGTTTATGCATGCATCTTGGAAACCCACTTGGAGTTTGCTTTACGTGCACTACGTTACTTGATAAATAATTCAGGACAAGGTTTGTTTTTTCCCTTTCAGAATGATCTATTTTTTAGTGCATTTTTTTTTATTTTGATTGGGCACATTGTCCTATTTTAAGAAAATCAACCACTGGTTATTGTATTTTTTTGGGGATCTACTCTAGTTTCTTAGTGGACAATGGCAAATGACTGTCTCGCTCTAATCAGCCGTAGCCGAATATAGAGTTGTGACTGGAGTATGTTGTGAACGACCTCGAATGCATTTATTGTTAAAAGATTTGAGAATATTATACCTAAAATCGGTATTACTGCATTGCGACAATAAAGTCGCGTTGCATATAGCAGCCAATTCAGTGTTTCATGAGAGGAGCAGACGTATAGAAATAGATTGTCATTTCATTCGTGACAAGAAACAGATGACTTAGTTGCAACTCAATATGTTTCTTCCACGAATCAACTTGTGGATGTGTTTACCAAGCCTTTGGAAAAAGAGATGTTTTCAATCATGAAACGCAAGTTGGGAGTTCTTGATATTCACTCTCTAACTTAAGGGGGAGCGTTGAGAAAGCAAGTCCATAAATATTGACATAGATTTTATTGTAATCAAAATGTAATTAGGAAAGATTTTGTAAATTGATAGCAATGCATAATTTAGCACAATTATAAGAATTGGTAGAAATAGTTATTGTAATGCTATATAAAGTGCATTGTCCTAATTCAATGTATATGAAAGTAACATCCCTTTTTTCCTATCATCTTTTCAAATCTGATGTGCAACTTTAACTTTGAGTTGGCAAATGGAGCAAAATCGGAGAATTTGGATATGACTGAAGCCCCTGGGATTGTTACACCAAGGAAAGTCCCTCTCCTACTTGTTGCAAGTCTACCTAATTAGGCACTTGAATATGTTATGTTCATAGATTTTCTTATCATTATGGCTGTCACCTTTGACTTTCACGCGGGGATTCATTCAGAAAACTTTTTAAATGGTGAAATACTAATTTGTGTTTGCTTGTGTAGTATAATAGAGATGGTTTTTTGAGTTTTGAAAGTGCTATATAGAAAATGAAAGGATACTGAAGTTTCAGAATATGTGAATATATTCTTGAACATTTCTAAATAGCAAATATAACAAGATTCAAAAAATAAAATAAAATCTTGTAACTAACTCACGGTCCTTATCTTTGTGCTTTGCTAATGGCAATCATCAATCATGCACTTGAGCTCTTTATGATATATATTTGAAAGTAGCTTGTGATTGAGGACGTATTATCCATGTTTTATCTTTGTTATAATTCTATTTTAGTTCGTGATTGACGTCAAGTTTTCCAAATTCGGTCCTTGTTAAGTTCCATTTCTGGGATACCTCGGTGCTTGATTTGAAAAAAAAAATACAGTTTAGCCCGATTTTATCCATGAGCTCGAGTTTGCATATGAATCTGATCACTAGTCAATAATTGGTTTGGAATGAAAAATTAATTTAGAAGAGGATCTATTTATTGACAACATAGAAATTTGTAAAATTTGTGAAATGACTAAAAAGGGAAAATCACTATTTTGGTCCATGAACATTTTCACTTAAACCAATTTCGTCCATTACTATTGTTTTTCACCAATTTAGTCTTCAAACAATTATATCGGGTTCAATGTAGGACTTATTGGGTAGTGTCACCACATTTTATGTATTTAGCACGGGGGTGGGGGTATATTTGGAATGACTGTTTCGATTGTCTAATTATAGAGATTATAACAACAACTTTAATGCGATGAAGGAAATAAACCTCTGAAAATTGTGAGAGAAGAGCTCATAGAAATTAGGGCAGTCACCAAACTTGGATATTTGCAAGTGAAATGCAGCTGAGGAGAAACTTCAACAACTCTGCCTCAAGTTTATATAGCAGACAACTCAAACCTGGATAGTCGAGTAAGTGGGCAATTGACTGGGGTGAAGGGAATGAAAAGGGTAGAATGCTACAATAGGGATGAGGTTGTACTTTGTCATTGCCGTGAAGAATGTAGAATTGTAACTTTGCAGACATTGGCGAACCTAGGTAGAAGATTTCATGGATGCATAAATTAAGGAGTAAATTTTTGCAATTAATCATGACATATTGCTTGTGTATTTTGATGTATTATATATTTTACTACAACTAATGGCTAGAATTAATGGTCATTGTAGAGACTGATTAATCACATCAGCCCCACAATCAATTTATTCCACTAATTAATCGCCCACATGCTAAACACTGCCATCGAAGAAGTTGAGAAGAAAATGTTGAACTAATTTGGATCTGATGAAAGTTTATCCATATCAGCCCCACAGCCAAGGATAAAGTACAAACACATCAGCCCCACAATTTAATGAAAAGGTTAAACTAAATGCTTGCCACAAACAAACAAAGAGCAATATAGCAGAAAATGTTAAACTAAGTAAGATCTAATGAAAGCTTACTCGACATTGTTGCCAGATCTGCCATCAATGCATTCTATCGTCGAAGACACGGATTTGTTCATCAATCCCAATCACAGTTTTCTTAAATTTTCATCTTTATGAAACCCTACTTCTCTCTCAATTTTTAGAGGTTTTTGTCCTCATCTAAAAGTCTCTATTATAATCCCTATAATTAGACAATCGAACTAGTCATTCCAATTATACCCCTAACCCGCCATGCAAAATACATAAAATGTGGTGGCGTCACCAATAAGTCGTACATTGAATCCCATAAAATTGTTTGAGGACTAAATTGATGAAAAAAACCATGAAGGATGAAATTTGTTTAAGTGAAAAAGTTAAGGGACCAAATTGGCTATTTTCCTGATAAAAAAATTTTGATTTGCATACATTCTTTGGGATGAGTCATGAAGAAGAATTTGTTATTAACGGTATAAATTTTGATCAAGACAAAGAAATTTTTTTATTTTACTTGCGGGGTGGATTCTCTTATTAATCTTTTCATTAGAAATTGTGAAGCTGGAAACTTTTGTAGTGGAAATAATTGGCAAAAAGAAAGCTTGCCTTGGTTGCTGAAAATTGTGTGGATGATTATTATTTTGAGCAAATATATTGGCTTTGATGGTGGGCTTGATTAACTAGAATTGACAGCTACATTGTATGCATAGTACAAGGCTAATTTGCTTCCATATGCGAAGATAAAATTGATGATCAACTGCAAATTGTAATTGCATGTCACCTACGTCGCAACAGAGTTTTACATACAAATCGTTGGCCGCGACGATTGGTGAGTTTGCTTTAAAAGGGACAATGTTGACGATATTAAATCAAGATAATTACTATGTTCTTGGTTGATTAGGTGTTTTAGTTAAATTGGGCTTAAGTGTTATAAGTGGTATAGGAATTGGTTTCACAGTTAATTTGGTGATTGAGTTTGTATATGTATGTGATAGTAGAGTCCAATATTACGTTAGTTGATTAGATTGGTCGTATTTAAAGGCCTAGTGGCCTGTTGGTTAGGTGTGCAAAACAGTAGTAAGAATTTGTTCTAATCAAATTGAGTTTTGCGCCCCAGAGTGCCAAAATTGCTTATCTTCTCTTCTTGGCCAGTTGATGTAAATTTATTGAGTCATTCCTCCTTCGATTTTAAGATGTTATTTATACTTCCACTGTGTGGCTTTTTGTACTAAAATAAATACCACTCATGATTTTGCTAATGGCTAGATTCAATCAGAACTATATGCCCTTTCGTTGCACTATATAGATTTAGCTAGACTTGTACACATATCATCTTTCTAATGTTTAGATAAGACCGAGACTTCATTATTTCTTGCCTCTTAACTTTTGTAATTGGCTGCACTATGAGGTTTAGACTAACATCTGTTCCTATCCTTTCTGGCAAATCCAAGGAACTTAAAATACAGAGGGAGTTTGCTATTGCAAGTAAAGAAGAGCAGTAAAGAGAAGAGTATGAGAGAAGAAGCTAAGCTGTCAACTACTGCTGTATAAATACATGCCAAGCTTGAATCCAAAAAGAGAATACATTTTTCTTCATAAATACGTCACCAATAATTTAAGTGGGCAAATTTACCTACCTTACATTGCATTTTGTCAATGGGTTACATCAATCGAGTTTTGGCAAAGCCAAATTCAACTCAGAAAATGAATACGAATTTCAAACTTTCAGCCTTGGATTTAATTTAGAAGGCTCAAATTCAGCTCATAAGTTTAATATGAGTTTTGGGCTCATATCAGGATTGGGCCAAGCTCATAACTAAGTACACAATTATATATCATATACTCCTTCCGTCCCATTGTTAACGTCATGTTTCTACTTTTTTGTTGTCCCAAAGTAAGAGTCTTATAGCAAAAGTCAAACAAATTTCACTACTAATTTTCTTTTATACCCTTAGTAATAATGACAAGATTCCATCAATTAATAATAAATAATTGCATATGTCCACCACAACACATGCACACTTTCACCATTCCTGTGCCCTTTTGCTTTTAGTTGGCTATTTCCGTGTGTCAGACAATGGATAAAATTGGAAGAATATAAAAAGTGCAGTTCACCATTTTACTGTACATAAAAAGTGTAACTCCCGAAAAACGTCCCAAATTTTGGGACGGAGAGAGTATTAATATTTATGAACTATTATTTATATATAAATTATTAATATCTTAATGTTATGATATATATAATCTACAATTATATATATTATATATAATTATACATATACATGGGTCGAGTTTTAATTACGTTTGAGTCTAGTAGAACCCAAATTCAGCTCACACTTAATTTGGATCTATCATTTAGATCCAAACACTTTTTGACCCTACTATGAAGTGGCGTGCTCTAATTTATGAGCAGCCTTGAAAATTTCTATCTATATTCTGAACTGGAACTAGCAATTGCAAGTACTTGTTCTCAATACTAGGATGATAGAATGATATTTTCAGTCGGACACTTGTGCAGCATCCTATATTAAAGTACCTCATCCTAAATGGCTTAGCTTTTGCAGTTGAACACTGTCCAGTAATTTATGAATCCACTTGGTTGGATTAATGTTAATAATTTTTTATGAATGAAGGCTAAATGCTTACAATAAATTGTAGTGTCGCTTGTCCTGGACACCAGCCATGAGTAGCATGACTCATGAAACCTATGTTTTGAAACTCGAACGGATAGTGACTAGGCTGAACTCAAGAGTCAATGGGTTCAATCAGATTCGGATCAATCTAAGAATCGGGTGACATCATCATAATATTATAAATATATTAATTAAAAATTAAATAGATTATATGTAAAAATATATATGTGTATTATCAATATGGAAAAAATGTTCCTTTTATCTCTCTATTTGTATTCTTATACATCCTAAATTTTAGCATCCTCCGATCATAACTCTAATTGAATGTTCTTAAGCTTGAAATGAAAATTGATGCGCCTAAAACTAATTTATGAGACTTGTTTGACAAATAAAGAAATTTATGAAAGCATTTACCACTGTTCAGAAACTTGAGAGGTCAAAATAGAATAATAGAAAAGTTGTGAACCAATGTCTAAATCTTTGCTTCTTTCCAAGTTTTCGGTTTATAAGGAAGAGTATGCCTTGTCCGGTCTTCTTCAACGTTTCTTCTTCTCCAGCCTGTAACATCCAATTTCCTATTATGTTGTTTTCTTCCTTTTTGTACTTTTAATCTTCTAAAATCTTTTGTCTTCTTTTCTTTCCTCACCAAAGAAAACATTAATTTCTATTCTTTATGTTCATTTTTGTCTTCAATTCTCTTCTCATTTCTTTACAATTCTTTTATTTTATTTTTAGATCTTGTTACATTTGAATGCTGGAAGAATTGTAAGTGGCTATGCCGCAGCCACCGCGATGGCCACCACCAATCTATGCTTTTTAATCAAGAACATCAATTTCTATTCTTTAGATTCATTTTTATCTTCAATTCTCTTTCAATTTCCCACAATTTTTCAGTTTTAGATCTTGAAGATTTGGATGTTGGAAGAATTGTGAGTGGTTGTGCCACCACCACCGTCATAGCCAAGACCCGAGCTTTTTAATCAAGATCTGCAGATAAAATCGTCAGAAGTCAAAAATTGGAAAAAAAAAACTGGGGTTTTTCATTTTTTGGGTTTCTGGTCTAACCGAGGTTTTGATCGAGTCTTAGCCATGCAATTTTTAACACAAACTCGAACTGGATGCTTTGCTGGTTCCTGGTTCATTTGGTCGAACTAGTTCGTTCGGTCCAATTTTAAAAACAATGCACGAAACAAGTCACCTACAGAAAACTCGAAAACATAACAAACTATTTTGGACGTCAGAAGTAGAGATTGCATATTTTCCAAACGATATAAGATAAAACCTAGACTTAGTTAACTAAAGGCGTTATCACATTAAATCAAAGCACATTACTGAAGAGTTTTGGCACGTATCTTTATTTTATATTGTTTGAAAAATGTGACGTATGTTTTACTCAAGAGAGATGTGATGGATCACCAATGATACATTAATTATCTTATCGTTTGTTTGTCACAACTAATCCTGCATAGATCTCACCTAATTAATTTCCTAGGATGACTTGTATCTATTATTGTTTTAGTCATCCAAAAAATTTAAATTATCTTGCGGATCCCTTTTCCAACTTGAAATACACGCTTTTCTTCTTCTTCATGACTCCATTTTGGCAATGGCAAAATGGACTTTTTCTTTCTTTTGGAAGTGCAAAACTCGTAATTCACTATTAAAAGTAAGCAAAAATGCACACAATTTGCTGCAAAAAGCAGAAAACAAAGAGTATGAACCTTAAAGAACCATTTAGAACCCGTTCATTCTTACACAGAAAATGTTTTACAAAATATTCTAGAAATTCCAAGAGCTTAAGGGAGAAAATAATCCAAGAGAGTAGGGGAAAAAAAAATAATACTAAAGCTGGCTTTCACTTTCCCGTGCAAGCAATCTTACTTATGTTCGGAGATTTTAGGAAAGGGACATCGAGTAAAGTCAAGAAATAAGACAAATAAATTTCAGAATTTTAAATTTAGCAGGCACATACATGAGGTTCCCTTCTTTTCATTTTCCCTTTCCCATTCTCATTTTTTAATTACAAATTGGGTGACTTTTTGGTTCTATTACATTGTTAAGGTTTTCATAATTGTCAAACCTAAGAAAAGGACTCAAAGGATCATGTTTTGAATCATTCTCTTCAATTTTACCCTCCAGTCCCTGAGTGTTAAAAAATACATAATTATTTTAGAATCACAAATAAAATTAGTATCAACTTTCAAAGGAAAAGAGGAGAGCCTAAGAGTCCAGCTGAAAATCTCTAGTTACCTGATTATTGTCCCTATTAGGTAAAGAGAGGCTTACATTCATTTTTTGCCCCCTCTGGAAGTTGCATTTCGAATTAGCTATAAAAGATGGCACTTCGTGGAAGCTAATAAGTGTAGTAGGGAACCCAAACGAAGCAATAGCGAACCAATTCACATTTCTGAACGGAAAAACAAAGATGTATATGCTTCCAATTGAGCAAATAATTGCCTTTTCTTCAAACATTCTATCTCATTACTTCTTTGTTTCCTCTTCACCATCTTTGTTGTCAAATGGCGAAATTCCACTTCGAACCCCTCACAGAAACTTCCACCTTCCCTCCAAAGCTTCCCATAATCGGAAACCTTCATCAACTCG
Source organism: Coffea eugenioides (assembly GCF_003713205.1). NCBI lineage: Eukaryota > Viridiplantae > Streptophyta > Magnoliopsida > Gentianales > Rubiaceae > Coffea > Coffea eugenioides. Next base: position 11,871 of record NW_020861937.1, read on the forward strand.
GTTCAATCCCTCAACGCTCTCTGAAATCATTAGCTCAAAAATACGGTTCCCCAATGCTGCTTCATCAATAGCAAGTGGCGTCCTCAACTTTATGACCAGCCTTGAAAATTTCCTATCCATGTTCCGAAGCGGAACTAGCAATAGCAAGTGCTTCTCAAATACTATGATGATAGAATGCTATTTTGAGTTGGACGCTTGTGCAGCATCCTATATTGAAGTGCCTCATGCTAATGGCTTAACTTTTGCAGTTGAACACAGTCCAGTAATTTGTGAAGCCATTTGGTTGGATTAATGTTAATAATTTTTTATGAATGAAGGCTAAATTCTTAAAATAAATTGAAGTGTAGCTTGTCCTGGACACAAGCCATGCGTATCATGAGTCACAAAACTGGTCACCTATAAAAAAGTCAGAGTGAAACATAACAAACTATTTCGTTGGTCAGAAAAAGATATTGAATATTTTACAAAAGTTATTAGGTAAAACCTAATTAACCTTTCTTTCTTTATCTCTCGGATCAATGTGAGACATAATCTTTTACTCATGAATCTAACAAATCTCTCCTTTCATGAGTAACCCCTCACATTAAACCCAAATTTATAAACTCTTCTTGGATCTCACTTTAATACTAAATGCAATCTCACCTTATCACTTAAGATTACCTTTTCTCCCAAACACGGACCCACTCTTCTTCAACATCTAAATTGTATTCTGGACCTCTGCCAACCTTTGGCTTCTTGATCTAATACTAACTGGACCCTTTGCCAAACCCATGTCGCACCTGGTACAACACTAGCCAAATTCATTAGCACTTTGGCACTTCGATTCACCATCAAGAAGAGAATTCACCGTTCCAACTCTTAAAAGAACTCACTTGCCCATGAGTAGCCCAGTCTTGTAATCTAAAACTCTAATACCAATTCGATATGGAGAAACACCTCGAGAGAGTTCACCAAAGAACTTAATATGTAAGTCAGGAATCCAACTTTGACCCAAAAGCTAAGTCATTAGGTCTCGAGTCCTTACTTACATATTAATCACTCTTTCTCTCGGATCAATATGGGACATAATCCTTTTTTCATTAACCTAACAATTTTGGCATGTATCTTTATTTTATGTTTGTTTAAAAAATGTGATGTATGTTTTACTCTAGAAAGATGTGATGGATCACCAATGATACCATTACCTTTGCTATTATCCCTTTGTATGATTGCACCATTAAGTACATTAATTATCTGATCCTCTTGTTTGTCCCAACCAATCATCCATAGATCTCAAGTAATTAATTTTCTAGTATGACTTGTATCTATTAGTGATTTAGCCGCCCAAAAAATTTAAATTTTCTTGCGGACCCCTTTTCCAACTCGAAATACATGCTTTTCTTCTTCATCACGACTCCATTTTCGCATGGCGAAATGGATTTTTTCTTTCTTATGGAAGTCCAAAACAGTAAGCAAAAGATACACAATTTACTGCAAAAAGCAGAAAACAAAGAGTATGAACCTTAAAGAACCATTCAGAACTCATTCATTCTTACACTAAAAATGTTTTACAAAATATTCTAGTATTCCAAGAACTTAAGGGAGAAAATAATCCAACAGAATAGGGAAAAAAATACTTAAATTCTGGCTTTCACTTTCCTATGCAAGCAATCTTGCTTACGTTTAGAAATTTTAGGAAAGGGACATCTAGTTGATAAGCTTACATTTTACGTGTTGAAGTGTATTTTACTATTTAGTTTTGGTGTGTTTTATTCACTTTTATAGCTAATTAACTACATTTCTAGTGAAGTTTACATTTTGTGGTTATAGATTGAAAAATTGAATTTCTATGGATTAAAGTGGTGAAAACTTCATATTTTTTTTAATGATTTAATCATCAAATGGAGTGATTTGAGAAGATATTTGGATGATTGTTGATGATTTGAAAGGATGTAAAGAGAATATGAAGTGCCAAAAACTCAAAAGATGAAATGCAATCAAGTATAAAAGAAAGGGAGTTTAATAGTTTTGACACATGTTGGTATTTCAGCTATATCTTGAGTTACAAGTATCAGATTGAAGTGATTCTTTGGTTATTTTGAAATTAACACATATCTCTATAATTATTATGAAGACATTGAAATCTAGTTCATAAGGTTTCCTAGTGAAAAGGTCAAAATACATTTAGTCACTCTTGTTGTCAAAAATTGAAACAAAGTTTTGATCAATCGAGAGTACTTTGGTATTTTTCAGTCCACAGTACTTCAAATTAAGTGATTCTTGAAGCATTTGAAGCTAACGTAAAGTTTATCTTTTGCAGAAGAGTTAGTTCAATCTCTATCATCGACAAAGTATCAGCTAAAATTGGTACCAAAATAGAGTAAAGTTAATTAAAGGCATTACCACATTAAATCAAAGCACATTGTTGAAGAGTTTTTGAAGGAGAGAAATACCTTGAGGGAGTTTATTAAAGAGCTCAATATGTAAGTTTAGAACTCAATTTTGTCCCAAAAACTTAAGCCATTAGATTTCGGACCCTTACTTACATATTAACCGCTCTTTCTCTATCTCTCGAACTAATCTGGGATATAATCCATTACTCATGAATGTAACAAATTTCTCCCTTCATGAGTAACTCTTCACATTAAACTCAAATTTACAAACCCTTTTTTAACCCCACTTTAATACTCAACATAATCTCACCTTATCACCTAAGGTCACATCTTCTCTCAAACATGGACCCACTTTTTTTCAACATCCAAACTACATTCTGAACCCCTATCAACCTTTGACTCCTTAGTTTAATACCAATCGGACCCCCTGCCAAACTCATGGCACACGTGGTCCAACACTAGCTAAATTCATTAATATTTTGGCACTTCGGTCTACCATCAATAAGAGAATTTTCGCCGGTCTAACTCCTAAAAGAATTCACTTGCCCATGAACAGCCTAATCTTGCAACCTGAAACTCTGACACCAATTTGATGGGGAGAAACACATCGAGGGAGTCCACCAAAGAGCCTAATATGTAAGTCAGAAATCCAACTTTGACCCAAAAACTTAAGCCATTAGGTTTCGAGCACTTACTTGCATATTAACCACTCTTTCTTTATCTCTCGTACCAGTGTGGGACATAATTCTTCGCTCATGAACCTAACAGTTTTTACATGTATCTTTTTTTTTTTATGTTTGTTTAAAAAATGTGATGTATATTTTACTCTAGAAAGATATGATGGATCACCAATGATGCCATTGTCTTTGCTATTATCCCTTTGTATGATTGCAACATTAAGTAATTAATTATCTGATCCTTTTGTTTGTCCCAACCAATCATGCATAGATCTCACGTAATTAATTTCTTGGTATGCCTTGTATCTATTATTGATTTAGCAGTCCAAAAAATTTAAATTTTTTTGCGGACCCCTTTTCCAACTTGAACTACATGTTTTTCTTCTTCTTCATGACTTCATTTTCGCATGGCAAAATGGATTTTTTCTTTCTTTTGGAAGTCCAAAGCAATAAGCAAAAGATACAAAATTTACTGCAAAAAGTAGAAAACAAAGAATATGAACCTTAAAGAACCATTCAGAATCTTTTCATTCTTACACTGAAAATGTTTTACAAAATATTTTAGTATTCCAAGAGCTTAAGGAAGAAAATAATCCAAGAGATTAGGGGAAAAAATACTTAAATTCTGGCTTTCACTTGCCTATGCAAGCAATCTTGCTTACGTTCAGAAATTTTAGGAAAGGGACATCTAGTTGATAAGCTTACATTTTATGTGTTGAAGTGTGTTTTATTATTTAGTTTTGATGTCTTTTATTCACTTTTATAGCTAATTAACTACATTTCAAGTGAAGTTTACATTTTATGGTTCATAGCTTGAAAAATTGAACTTCTATGGATTAAAGTGGTGAAAACTTCATATTTTTTTGGTTTAATGATTCAATTATCAAATGGAGTGATTTGAGAAGATATTTGGATGATTGTTGATGATTTGAGAGGATTTAAAGAGAATATGAAGTGCCAAAAACTCAAAAGATGAAATGCAATCGAGTATAAACAAAAAAGGGAATTTGACAGTTTTGACACCTATTGGTATTTCGGCTATATCTTGTGCTACAAGTATCATATTGAAGTGATTCTTTAGTTATTTTGAACTTAACACATAGCTCTACAATTATGATGAAGACATGAAATCCAGTTCATAAGGTTTCATAGTCAAAAAGTCAAAATACATTCAGCCACTCTTGTTATCAAAAGCTGAAACAGAGTTTTAACTAGTTAAGAGTATTTTGGTTATCTTTTAGTCCATGGTGCTTCAAATTAAGTTATTCTTGAAGTATTTGAAACCTAAATTAAAGTTTATGTTTTGCAGAAGAGCGAGTTCAGCCCCATCATCGAGAGAGTATCAATTAAAATTGGTACAAAAATAGAATAAAGTTGAAGATTGATCAGAAATGAGGAAACCTACAATAAAGCAAAACAGAAGTAGATATTGAATATTTTCCAAAAGTTATTAGGTAAAACCTAGACTTAGTTAATTAAAGGCGTTATCACATTAAATCAAAGCACATTACTAAAGAGTTTTTGATGGGGAGAAATATCTTCAGAGAGTTCACCAAAAGCCCAATATGTAAGTCAAGAACCCAACTGTGATCCAAAAGTTTAAACCATTGGATTTCGGGTCCTTACATATTAACTGCTCTTTCTTTATCTCTCGGACCAAGGTGGGATATAATCCTTAACTCATAAATCTGACAAATCTCTCCCTTCATGAGTAACCCCTCACATTAAATCCAAATTTACCAACCCTTCTTTGATCCCACTTTAATATTCAACGCAATCTCATCTTATCACCTAAGGTCATCTCTTCTCCCAAACAAGGACCCACTCTACTTCAACATCCAAACTGTATTCTGGACCCCTGCCAACCTTTAGCTCCTTGGTCTAACACCAATCGGACCCCCTGCCAAACTCATGGCGCACCTGGTCCAACACTACCCAAACTCATTAGCACTTTGGCACTTCGATCCATCATCAGTAAGAGAATTTTCACTAGTCCAACACGTAGAAGAATCCACTAAGTCATGAGTAGCTCTGTCTTACAACTTGAAACTCTAATACCAAGTTGATGAAAATAAACACTTTGAGAGAGTGCATCAAAGAGGCCTACTTTTTCCAACTTGAAATACACGCTTTTCTTCTTCTTCATGACTCCATTTTGGCATGGCGAAATGGATTTTTTCTTTCTTTTAGAAGTCCAAAACAATAAGCAAAAAATACACAATTTATTGCAAAAAGCAGAAAACAAAGAGTATGAATCATTCAGAACCTGTTAATTCTTGCACTGAAAATGTGTTACAAAATATTTTAGTATTCCAAGAGCTTAAGGAAGAAAATAATCCAAAAGAATAGGGAAAAAATACTTAAGTTCTGGCTTTCAGTCTCCTATGCAAGCAATCTTGCTGATATTCAAAATTTTTAGGAAAGGGACATCTAGTTGATAAGCTTGCATTCTATGTGTTTATGTGCATTTTATTATTTAGTTTTGGTGTGTTTTATTCACTCTTATAGCTAATTAACTACATTTCTAGTGAAATTTACATTTTGTGGTTCATAGTGTGAAAAATTGCATTTCTATGGATTAAAGTGGTGAAAATTTTATATTTTTGTAGGTTTAATGATTTAATCATCAAATGGAGTGATTTGAGAAGATATTTGGATGATTGTTGATGATTTGAAAGGATATAAAGAGAATATGAAGTGCCAAAAACTCAAAAGATGAAATGCAATCAAGTATAAAAGAAAGGGAGTTTGACCATTTTGACAACTGTTTGTATTTCGGCTATATCTTGAACTACAAGCATTAGATTGATTGATTCTTGAGTTATTTTGAAGCTAACACATAGCTCTACAATTATTATGAAGATATTGAAATCCAGTCCATAAGGTTTCCTAGTCAAAAGGTCAAAATACATTCAGCCACTCTTGTTGTCAAAAGCTGAAATAGAGTTTTGACACATGTCAAGAATATTTTGGTCATTTTTCAGTCCATAGTACTTCAAATTAAGTGATTTTTGAAGCATTTGAAAGCTAACTTAAGGTTTATGTTTTGTAGAAGAGCTAGTTGAGCCTCTATCATAGAGAGAGTATTAGTTAAAATTTGTACAAAAATAGAGTAAAGTTGAAGACCGATCAGAAATGGAAAAACCTGCAATAAGGCAAAATGAGGGGCAATACGCGACCTCATGCCCACGTTTTGATGCCCGCGTATTCTTCAAACGAACTTGCAACCTGTACATCAACTTGTTCTACATTTCACACAATTTTTTCAGCTATTTTCCAATTCAGAAAATCGGTTGTAGCTGTAAAGAAAAGTGTGGAAACTTGGAGAAACACCTTTGATAATTTCAAGAGACAAAATTGCCAATTAAAAACAATTCATTTTGAGTTTTAATTCTCTAAAAATAGGGCCTTTGTTGAACTTGTTTAATAACTTTGGAAGGCCAGAAACACTGCTAAAATGTAGTTTTCACTAGTTTTTCTTAGTTCATTAGTTTAGTATAGAGTAGTATAGTTTCCATCCACTCTTGTGAGCTAAACTTGGTAAAGTTGAGGATGAAAATATTGAGTTTGGAAATCATGTGACAAGGGTGACATTTCTCCTATCACTTTAATTCTTATATTGATTCTAATGTTTGATTATAATATAAGTTTGGATCTTGTTTTCATGTCTTTCATGTTTAGCTAAAGTTTATACCTAGAGTTATGAATGAACTTTTTATATCTTGTTGCGATGTTTATTTGGTTATTTGATAATATTATTTTGAGCAAGTTATTTATCACTTTTATTTATCTAATCATGATTAACTAGCCATTAATTGTGATAATTTTAAGGTGTTAAGTTTACAATGAAAATTGGGATTTGACACTAGTTTAAAAAAGTGATAAACCTAGGAAGTACATTCACGAGAGTAGAAGTGTACCTATATGGCTTTAGTGGCTTGTTCATGTAATTTCATAGAAGAAGTGAACTTATAATTAATTTTATAACCACGAGAGTATGCATTATTTAGTTACAAGTATAGTTAATTCACTATGAGAGTAAATTTCACATACATTAGAAAATTATGTCATAACTAGCCAAGATAATAACATTCAATTAAACGGTAATTTCACTTGCAAGACTAGTGTGGAATTCCGTGACCCTAAGAGATTTCTATTGTTATTTTTATTACTTTTATTTCATGTTTATTGTATAGATTTAACTTCTTGCACTTGTAAGATTCTAAACAATGAAGAAGTTCAAAAACCATCAATAATTGACAAACTTCTTTGTGGGATCGATATTTAATATCCCTATACTGAATAAACGATCTGTATACTTGCAAAAAAATGGGGTATTTAGATTGTATTAAAATTGTTATATGGTAGAATGTCGTCACTAGTAAAGTCAAAAAATAAGACAAATAAACTTCAGAATTTTAAATTTAGCAGACACATACGCGAGGTTCCCTTTTTCCCTTTTCTCGTTCTCGGGTTTTAAATGTGAGAGGTTATAAATTACAAATTCGGTGACTTTTTGGTTCAATTACATTGTTAAGGTTTTCATAATTGTCAAACCTAAGAAAAGGACTCAAAGGATCATGTTTCGAATCATTCTCTTCAATTTTACCTTCCAGTTCCTGAGTGTTAAAAAATACATAATTATTTATAACTATGTTTGTTGTGTAATTTTTATGTTCATTTTTTTCTTTTATTTGCTTTCCAATGCATGAAATGATGACTAATTATGATATTCTTGATGTGCGCGGAGTATGCTTACAAGAATAAACCTCAATCCACAGTCAAGGTTTGAATTTATAATTTTCTAAACTACCTCACACGCGATTTTCTGTAAGTATGGGTCGTGAGCAAGTATAGGGTAATTAAGGTAGAACCCACAGGGAAAATGGACAACTACCGGCACTACTAAAGTTTCTCTATTACTTAGACTATCGACAAATTAAAACAAACTAATCTAAACCACTGATGGGCAGAAAAATGTAAATGAAAGCTCCCTGAGTAATGAAATTACTATCTATTCATGCTAGTGCAACTTCCTGACTAAATTAGTACTAAAACCTCAACTAAGCCATGGCTTAATTTCCTATGTACATGATACTTGCTTTCGCCGGCGTACCACCTAGACCTATAGCTAATCCATATCTACTTTCGTGGTTATGAAATCAACTATAAACTTATTTACTTCTATGAAATCACTACAAAACAAGTCATAAAGACGCATCACTATTTTTGTGAGTGTACTCCCTAGATTTAACACTTTCATAAATTAGTGCCAAATTTAAATTTTCATTACAAATCTAACACCTTTAGATAATCATAATTAATGACAAGTTAATCATGATTATGAGAGTCCAAGTGCTAAATTACTCAATCAAGATAATAGCCCAAAATAACCTAGAAATCAACACATAACAATCATAAACAATCATAAATAGTCCACCCAAATATCCAAGGCATAAACTTTAAATAACATTACAAACATAATATCCAGAATTTGCATTAACAAAACTTAGAATGCAATACAAGATAAAGAGGTGGAGAGAAGAAAAATCCTTGCCACTAGAACTTCTTAAATCTCTCCAGCTTCATCTCTATCAATCTCTTTGTCAAGCCAATGCAAGAATGGATCGACAACAACTAGATTATCTAATTCTATCCTACACTAAAACATGAAAAAGAATGAGAAAGGTGCTACATTTGTCAAGAGTTTATGTCACAACCTGATACAATTCCTAAGAGTTGCCCATGCCAAATTTCAAGATCAAACAATAGTTCATTGGGGTCTAATGAATAGGGTTAAATTCAAGTCTCTTATATGTTTATTCAATCCATGTTAGTGAGTGTTTCGTTGTTTGGTTGGTTTGAATTAGCTCATGTTGAGCATAGGTTCGATTTGACCAATAGTTAGTCATGTGGTTGGTAGATTAATTAATTAGCTTAGCTTAGGTCCGGCCAACTACAGTGACAAACTAAAGTGAGTTAAAGCTGTGAGTTTCTTTTGTTTGCAAAATTCTAATTAGGTTAGGAGTTGAGTCTTGTAAGCCTATAAAAAGGCAACTCTTTCATTCAATAGAGGAGATGACGATTTTATGAAAACATGAGAGTTTAACTCTTTTTCTTGTTCTTTTGTGAATGCCTCTTGACACAAAGTAAGTTATGTCTCTTTTGTTCAAGTTTTGGTTTATCAATTCAAGATCGCTTTGAATTGTGATGCCTTACTACCTTCTAAATAGTCTTGAACTGTTCTTGATTGGTTTAGAATCCATCTTTTGTATCTATAATCTATTCAAGATAGATCGTTCCGTTGTCTGATCAACTTGGTTCTTCAAAATAGGTTCTTGCTGGGTCGAGTTCGCATCACAACCCCTTTGTCTTCCGACTCAAGTATTCAACACGGTATTTGAAATGAATTTCAACCATCTGGCACCCTATACTGCTAGCAACTCTTCTTCGGAAAATCCTTGAAGAGTATCTAGCGCGACTATCTCTATCTAACACCATATACTGCTCAATACCCTTTCTATTGCAAAACCTTCTAGCGGGTATCCGGTTTAGTATCTGACTCGAAATTCATTGTGTAGTCCCGTATACTCTAATCAAATCCAATGATGACTTTTGGTAACTGGTCCCGGATTGTCCTTGCTTGTTGATCCCTACCAAAAATAATAAATTTTAACAAGTAAAATGCAATGAATTCACAAGTCTTCTCAAAGTTACTCAAAAGCATCAAATACTGCCAAATGATTATTCACATTGTCGTAGGAGCTCAAAATTAATTCTAATTGAACTAAAATATACATAAACTATTAGATAAAATGGACACTTGTCAATTTTGTTGCGTAAACCTTATTCAATTTACACTAATTATTCATGATTATTGTTCCTATTTAAATCACAAATAAAATTAGTATCAACTTTCACTTTCAATTGAAAACTCCTACCACTTTCAAAGGAAAAGAGTAGGGCCTAAGAGTCCAGTTAAAAATCTCTAGTTACCTGATTATTGTCCCTATTACGTAAAGAGAGGCCTACATTCATTTTTTTTTTTGCCCTTCTGGAAGTTGCATTTTAATTTATCTATAAAAGGTGGCACTTAGTGGAAGCTTATAAGTGTAGTAGGGAACTCAAACGAAGCAATAGCAAACCAATTCACATTTCTGAACGGAAAGGCAAAGATGTATACACTTCCAAATGAGCAAATAATTGCCTTCTTCTTCAAACATTCTATCTCATTACTTCTTTGTTTCCTCTTCACTATCTTTGTTGTCAAATGGCGAAATTCCACTTCAAACAACTCACAAAACCTTCCACCTTCCCCTCCAAAGCTACCCATAATCGGAAACCTTCATCAACTCGGTTCAATCCCTCAACGCTCTCTGAAAGCATTAGCTCAAAAATACGGTTCCCCAATGCTGCTTCATCTAGGCAGCAAGCCGGTGTTAATTATCTCCTCCCCTGATGCAGCTGAAGAAGTCATGAAAACACATGATTTAATCTTTGCCAATAGGCCTAAAGCAGGCTTTGCTGGAAGGCTTCTGTACAATTTCAAGGACATAGCGTTTGCTTCCTATGGTGAGTATTGGAGGCAGGTAAAATGCATATGTGTACTACAGCTTCTAAGCCACAAGAGGGTTCAGTCATTTCGAAGCATAAGGGAAGAAGAGATTGCACTATTGTTGGAAACAATTAGAGAATCTTGTGCTTCGTCTTCAGTAATACTTATAAATAAAATTTTGGCAAGGCTTACGAACAATATAGTTTCGAGAGTTGCCATTGGGAAAAGGTATTCGGGAGAGGAAAGTGGGAGCAGGTTTCAGCAACTCTTTGTGGAACTTACCATGTTGTTGGGTGTTTTCAATGTTGGAGATTACGTCCCATGGCTTGCATGGATAAATAATATCAATGGCTTGGAAGCAAAGGTGAAAAAAGTGGCCAAAAATTTCGATGAAATATATAGAGATAAAAGGTGGATGATCGAGAAAACATGAGATTTGATGAGTTATTGATTGAATCCAGGAAGATGCACCAATATTTTTGGCTCTATTGAGGAGAACTTCATAAAGACATACTACATGGTAAAGACAATTAACTTTCTCCTGCTTATCTTCCGAAGCTACCAACGTTTTAAGTTCTTTTGTTAATCACAGCATAGAATACTATCGCATGCTTTGGTCTGTAATGGTGAAACATCTCGAATTCGATCACTCACTCTCTTTCTCTTTTTTTTTGTATAAAATGCAAAGCTGATGGGAATGGGATTTGAGCTTTGGTTTTCTGAGAATTGATTTTCAAAAACTCACACAAATCACCTGGGAAAAATAACAAATTCAAATAAAGAAGTATAGCATCGCCTTATCTCGCGCCAGACTTAGTACAAAACATTTTGTTGTCCGCTGATTAGATCGTGACACCATCCGGGATATTTCTATGTCTCCTCATAATGGAATGATGCTGGAATATTTTTTCTATTCAAACATAAGTTAACTAGCTTTCACCATATTTGCAAACAGTTTGAAACCACCCTAACCATTTACTATGATTTTGACATACTATGTGAGTCAGTTGATGCACTCTTTTATCTTGGTTGTGTGACTTTGGTCCATATCGAATGATACAAGCAATGAGTTAAGAATAGAGTGAAAAGCAAAAATTAGCAACGTAATATAAAGGTCCAAGGTTGAGTTAGTTCGTTCATTAACTTCTTTGTCTTCTGAATAGGTATCTATACTCTTGAATATTTTGTGCAATAATTGAGTAGAATTCAAAAGTTTTAGCTGTACAAACTATTCTTATTATAACATAGACAAGTAGACTAGGAATAAAGTCTTTATGAGGTTGGTCCCTATGACGTATAACTGAAAGAACAAGCAATTTTGAGTTTGCAATCATGCAAACACCAAATTTTTCCTCAAGGAATCAAAATATTAGTTTTCATGTAGCTTGTGTCGGAAATTTGACATAGAACTTTCTATGTCCCGATTTTATTATTATTATTTTTGTTTTTGCAGGACATGTTTGTTGGTGGAACTGACACTACATCATCGCTGCTAGAGTGGACAATTTCAGAGCTATTAAGAAACACAAATGCCATGCAAAAATTGCATAAAGAAGTGAGACAATTCTTAGGAAGCAAATCATGCATCAGGGAAGATGATTTAGAGAATCTCCATTACCTAAAAGCAGTAATAAAAGAGGCTCTTCGTTTGCATCCACCAGTTCCATTACTTCTTCCTCGTGAATCAAGCAAGGCAGTCAAAATAATGGGATACGATATAGCTGCCGGCACTCAAGTGATTATCAATGCTTGGGCGATCGCAAGGGACCCAAAATTGTGGGAAGCTGCCGAGGAATTTCAGCCAGAGAGGTTCTTGAATAGCTCGTTGGACTTTAAAGGGCAAAATTTTGAGTACATCCCATTTGGTTCTGGGAGGAGGAGCTGCCCTGGTTCTGCGTTTTCTATGGTTACAGCTGAACTTGCACTTGCAAATTTGATCTGCAACTTCGATTTTCAATTGGCTGGTGGAGCAAGACCAGAAGATTTGGATATGACTGAAGCACATGGGATCGTTACACCGAGGAAAGTCCCACTTCTACTAGTTGCAAGTCTACCTAATTAGGCACTTCAAGATCCAAGATAACATGTCGGTAGACATGTGTATATTATTCTATCTTGTCACAACTTTAAATTTGAGATGGAGTCTGATGGGAAAAACTTTTAAAATGGTGAAATATTGCATTATCAGTAGCATTGTGTCCTTGTATGTAAAATGTGTGATTTTGACACAGTAGCATTGTGTATGTAAAATGTGTGATTGTGTCCTTGTATGTAAAATATGTGCTTGTGTCCTTGTATTTAAAATGTATGATTTTGTCACTAGCTCATTCTGGGGATTTTAGATTTGTTCGGGATCATAATGGTCTATAGGGCGGACTAAATGATTTTTTCTTGGGTAAATTGCTCATAACCTACTGTCCTTTTTTATGATACCAGATGGCTATTCTGTGATTGCAAAATATCTACATAACTCCCTTTTATTGTTTTATATAAAGCGAAATTTAATCAAAAATTATCTCTATAACATCACTAGTTGAAATACTAATATTACCCTTATTTAAGTACTAAATTGAATAAGGGTCCAAGAATATTACATAAAAATTGTGAATTGATGCAAAATCATGAGGGTTAAATGAATATTTATGCAAAATTATAGGGCTTGAGGGAATATTTATACAAAATTTTAGGACGTTAAGTGGATATTATTATTTTATTACATGTACTTTTGGAGTGTGTCTCAGTCAATTGTGTTAACCAAAGATGTTTTCCATCTATTTTTCACTTTATATAAAATTATAGGAAGTTATGAGAATATTTTGAAACTTTTGGGAGTCATGTGATAGTATGCAAAAGCACAGAGAGGCTTATGAGTAATTTACCCTACTTTCTTCTGTGCTTTTGATTCAATAAAGATGTGTGATTTGATGCATGTAAAATAAACATAATTTCTTTTTCATACATGATACCTATGCTTAACAAAATCTTGATTGCGAACAATAGTAAACTAATGTTGAGTGTTTATTTCTTTTTATACCTTGATTGATATTAGTGCACCACAATTATGTTTTTTCATTCTAGCTCATTTTGAACATACCATGGGTTGGATTTCAAAAGACTACTTCCAAAATTAGAAGTCATCATCATAACACTTGGCTGCAACATGTTGCAGTATTTTGTTTTCCTACAAATTTGAAAAAGTTCCACTTTGAATTTAACAAAGCACCATGTTATGATGGTGATGATCAACATCGGGAGATGAGGATCAGATACTGATGATGATGAGCTCAATAGCTACTCAAGCAAATTAATGGACAGTTAGTTTTACTAGTTGGTAACAAAAGTTAGTCGCAATAACTGCTCCAGTCGGTTAGACAATCCATCGAGTTGAACAACTGCCCATAGCTGGCTATATAGAGATGTATGGAAGAGATGTAAAGATTCATTCTGTTTTGTAGAAAAAAACCCCCCAGTATTAATACTCTCATCATTTCCTTCTCCAATCTTCTCTTTCTCTTCTATTTCCATCTCTCTCTCTCTTTCTATCTTTTCTGGATTCTGCTCATTCAAGCAGGATGAATTAACTAGATCATTACATACCACTCCTAATTCCATATCTAAAATTCGAAACCAACTTTTCCATATGATTCATCTTATAGGCTCTAATTCATTCTTTAAGTTATTTATAGGGAAGAAAATGATATCTTCTTCTTTGCTTTGATCCGGTAAAGACGTGTGAATTGACCCCATGCAGATACACAATATCTTTTCTTAAACATTTTTTTCAAAATCTATTTTCTTATACCTGAATATTATTACATCACAACCGTCTTCATTTATTCCAATTTAAGATGAACATACTACAGGCTGGATTTCAAAAAAAAAAAATTGATATTTATCTCAATCTCAAATAAAAAAAAAACGTGCATCACGATAGTACAATTATTTGATGGTGACAAGGTGCAATGCTTCCTTTCACTTTGATTCTTTTTTCACTCACAAATTTTGATTCAATTCATCTCTAAAATAGGCAGTAGTGGAAGGCTAGTGCAGTAGGGATCCCAAAGAAAAGAAAGCAGTTCTCAATTTCAGAAAATAATTTAGAAATGTACACATTTCCAATTGAGGAAATTGGAGCATTATTTTTAAAACATTCAATCTCTTTCTTTCTTCCTTTCCTCGTGATCATATATGTTCTCAAATGGCGCAATTCTACTTCAAACACGTTGCAGAACCTTCCACCTTCCCCACCAAAGCTTCCCATAATCGGAAACCTTCATCAGCTCGGTTCAATCCCTCAACGTTCTCTGAAATCATTAGCCCAAAAATACGGTTCGCCAATGCTGCTTCATCTTGGCCGCAAGCCAGTGTTAATTATCTCCTCCCCTGATGCAGCTGAAGAAGTCATGAAAACTCATGATTTAATCTTTGCCACTAGGCCTAAACCAGTCTTTGCCGGGAGGTTACTCTACAATTTCAAGGACATAACGTTTTCCCCCTATGGCGAATATTGGAGGCAGGTAAGAAGTATTTGTGTACTTCAGCTTTTGAGTAACAAGAGGGTTCAGTCATTTCGAAACATAAGAGAGGAAGAGATGGAAATAATGTTGGAAAAAGTTCGAGAATCTTGTGCTTCTTCTTCAGTCATACGCATTGATGAAATTTTGGCAACACTTACTAACAACATTGTTTCAAGGGTTGCCATTGGAAAAAGGTACTCAGGAGAGGAAAGTGGGAGCAAGTTTAAGGAAATATTTGAGGATTTTACTATGCTATTGGGTGCTTTTAACGTTGGAGATTACATCCCATGGCTTGCATGGATTAATAATGTTAATGGCTTGGAAGCAAAGATGAAAAAAGTGGTCAATGATTTTGATGAATATTTGGAAAAGATTGTTGAAGAGGGAATGAAGAGGCAGGAGGAAAAGAAAAGCGGTAGTGATGGTAATGATAAGAAACAGCAGCAGAA
>NW_020861938.1:0-14833 GCF_003713205.1 Coffea eugenioides
TGGAACGATTGTCTATTGTTGGGGATCTTAGATATGTATGTTGGGTAAGAATCTCTAATACGGGTGATTTGCTCTTGAGCCTGGCCAGCTTGAGTGGTGAATTATCATATTTTCGGATTCTTGTCCCCGAGTACCAAAGAGTGATACCTTTACGATAAGTTGAGATCTCACGTAATATTAGGATAAGTTTGGATGGCGAAAGCAAAGGCACGGGGAATGCGAATAGTCTGGCCTTGAAATATATTAAAGATATTCATGGGATTTGGGATCCTTATTATTCACGTGCTTCGAGTTTTGATTAAGTGTAGTGCCTGAGCAATACCTAGGGTTAATGTCCTATAGGTTATGTGACTTGTTTGCTATGTATATAAAGAACCTGTTTATTATGTGTTTTATTGCCTCTGTTTATCGTTTTGAAATGTGATACATGAGCCATACCTTACCTTGTTTACATGTCTATAGTTGGTTAAACCTAAAACATAGAGGGTAGAAGAAGTCAAGTCAGGGGAACTAACCGAGGACGCGGTCCTAGTCGTGGTTGTGGGGGTAGACAAGCACAGGAGCCGGTACAAAAACCGAGAGAGGAGAGAGAGGCAACGATTGAGCCACAACCTGGACCCCAGGCTGTAGGGGGAGATCAAGTGGCAACTGCAATCCAACAAATGACTAATATTCTGGCCCGTTTAGTGGAACAACAGGGTCAAGCCCCTGTAAATCAACCTAGGGACCCCGATATGGGGCAAGATAGGGCTCTTGAGAGATTCCAGAAGTTCTCTCCACCTAAGTTCTTGGGAGGACCAGACCCGGAGGGAGCCGAGAGATGGCTAGAGGCCATGATCAATATCTTTGCCGCTTTGAACTATGCGCTTTGCCGTTTTTCAATTTGAAGGTCCGGCCAGGGCTTGGTGGAATGTGGTTCAAGCTAAGTGGGAGAGAGAGGGGACCGCATGGACGTGGGTGAATTTCGTGCGAGAGTTTAACAAACAATACCTCCCACCTATTGTCCAGGAGAAAAGAGAATATGATTTTATTAAGCTTCGGCAGGGAACTTTGAGTATAACTGAGTATGAAATCCAATTTACGAAGTTGTCTAAATTTGTTCCTGAACTGATAGCTACGGAGCAAAGAAGAGTCCGGAGGTTTGTCCAAGGGCTCAATGTGGAGATACAAGAGGCCTTAGCGGCAGCCCAGATTAATACATTTACAGAGGTCTTGGAGAAGACCCAACGAATAGAAATTGCTAGGGCACAAGTGAGAGCTTTTCATGCAAAAAGGAAAGGTGCGCCTGGTGGAAGTCAAAGGCAAGGACAAGGTGATTTAGACATGCCACCCTCTAAGATGGGTCGAGGAGATGGTGGTGAGAAAATTTCTGGGACATCTAAGGAAATTACTCCAGGAGGAGCCTCGCGTGGCCGGGAGCAAGCAAGAGGTGCCTCACAAGGAGGTCAAACTCGAGTATCTTGTGAGTACTGTGGGAAGGCCAATCATACGGAGAATGATTGTTGGCGAAAGGCAGGAAAATGTTTATGGTGTGGTAGTGCCGAGCACCAGCTTGCAACTTGTCCCCGTAGATCACACCTAAACCCTGAACAAGCAAATGTAGGAGGGGCTAAGCCAAGAGTACCAGCTAGAGTGTACGCCTTGGATCAACAGGCATTACCTGAATCATCGGAGATAGTAGAAGGTACGATTCGTGATTTCTATTGTTAAGCTAAATTTTGGCTACAGTGAGACCTGAGAGCTAGAAATGGATATACAAGAAAATACCCTACGCTATTTAGGAGTGCATGGATGAATTTCGAGGACGAAATTCTTTTAAGGAGGGGAGATTGTGATACCCCAACTTTTAGGATACTATTGTTGTTTAGTCTCAAAGAGAATATTACGGTTTCTTTATTTTATTGTTTTGTTTTACAGACTAGAAACCCTAAATTCTAGAAATAAAGTCTAATCAAAACCCTAGTTTCATTTGTGACTGACCGTTTTCTCAAATTTCTCATATTTCAACCGAAACCCTAAATTCAATTTATGGAATTGTAAAATCCCTCACGTTTTCTTAAAAATACCCTTTTAATTGGAAATTATGATTTTTTAATAACCCTACCACCCAATCACTTCACAATAAGTGCAAATGAACATGAAAGAAAAGGGTTTCACTTTTCGTTTTCAAGTTGGAGCGAGTTAGGGTTTTCACGTTTTTTCGTAGGGTGATTTTTCGGTATGGAGTAAGGATCAAATTTGGTGTTTAAGAGTGACTTTTAGGTGAGAAATAATATGTGATTAGAAGCAATGACATAAAGTTAGTGAATAGGAAGAAAAAAACCTAGTACGTGTGATTTAAGGAAAAACGGTGCGAACCGACGTGTACCGTTTACTACCGATTGAACACACCACTTGATCACCACTTTCTTACCATACAAGCTCATTAATATTTGAGCAAAATATCTCCTTATTTCCAGCTAGCTTTGACCGAATTTTAGGGCTAAAAATGCAAGAAAGAAAAAGAAAATTTTGCTTGGTAATTGGTAGTGACAAGTGTCACACCATTAAGGGTCTTGACCAAGACCAATTGTCCAACCTTCTTATCACCTTGGAGCTGCATTTCTTCTTCATTTTTTCTGCTGTTTGGCCGAGAGAGAGGGAGAGAAAAACCCAAGTGAGAGCTGCCATTTTTATCTTGAGTTTGTGAGTGTTAAGTGAGGAACTAAAATTCTAAACCGATTAAAGGGTGAGTTGTGAGATTGAGAAGCTAGGGGAACCAAGAATTCCAAGAGGAGGTGAAGTATTACTCTTGCAAGCTTCATTTGTTGAGGTATAAGGCTAAACCATGGCTTTGGTTCTTTTATTTTGGTTTAAGTTGTTGTATAATTCATGTTGTGGGTGGATTAGTAGTGATACAAGTTGTTATGATGATTTAAAGGTGATATATGTGAGTTAGGGTTTGAGGTATTTGCTGCCTATACTTGCTATATGGATGATATATGTTGTATCTAAGCTTATATAAGTGGTTGTAGTGATGATTGGAGCAAGAAATCAAGAAAGGTTGCATTGAAAATGAAAAATTCCAGATTTCTGGAAAATTTTAGCCCATTCTGTCCGGTTTTATTGCATCCTGTTAGACGCCAAATTAGGCTTAGCATAAAACATGAAAGGTGTATAGAATGATATTTTATAGGTACCTACAAAATTTCAACTCAATCGGAACAACATAGCCTGTGAAAAGACCAAAATACCCTCGCTGCCCTAGGATATTTCCAGTGATCCGTTTTGGACAGTTCATCCAATTGACTGTGTTTATTCACTATGATCCGTGCTGATTTAGCCATTTTCCAAAACATGAAAGTTTTATTAATCTGTCTTATCTTTTAAACGCCTCAAAGAACGCCTTAAACGGACGTTGGCAGCCTGAGATATGACCATTTAGTGTAGTACAGTTAATTAGCCGATTAGTTGGAACCTGGTTCGGTGAACTGGGAATTTGATTAGGTTACACTGGAAATTTGACCAAGTGATCTTCATGAAAGTTGTAGGACTTCGTCTTAGCTTCGAAATGGTATAAGTTTCACACCAATCCGATAAGCGTAGCCTCAGATGTGTTCTTTCCGTAAAAACCCGTCAAATCTGTCTTTTGTAAACTTGATTTCCGCACTTGTTGTTAGTTGATTTTTGTCCTTGTATTGTCTTGAGCCTATTGGACGGCTATTGAAGTTAGATTGTTGAGTGTGTACTTTTGGGTTTGAATGAGAAAAATAATGAAGCCAAAATGGCTGGAAAATTAGGTAAACACAAAGGGCATGCTGCCCAAATTTACGCTCGAGGACTAGAGAAATATACTTGCGACTTGGGTAAAGTTGGTAAGTGAATAACACTTGAACCATCTAGGACTTTTACTACCTTGGTTTTCGAGGGTTATGCGTTAGTATCTAGCCGAACTTGTACCCTTGAGAAATATGACTATGACTACTAGAAATACGTTTTCCTTGTACTTTCGACTCAAATGGAATTTCCAAGTATAAATGTTACAAAGTTATATAGTTTGAAAAGAGAGCGAGTGTTTCATGAATATTCTCCAAGTGAATTTCCATGTCTTGATTCTTATTGAACGAAACGTCTACGTTTCGAACCTTAGTTGATTTTTAAAGTCCTGAAACAAAGTTTTATCGCAGATTTGGACTCCGAACCCAGAGTATAACCCAGACGTGATTACTAGGGGCACTTCATTTTGGTGAGTGCTTTCAAATACCGAATTGAACTTGATACTTGTATTTGATACGTGACCAATGTGATTACGTGTTGTATACGTGAATTGTTCGGGTAAGAGTGTACTTTATCGCACTTGCCCTTACGTGACATATACTTGTTTATTGTTGCAATTGACTTGACATACTTGTTATGAGGTGCGCACTTCCTGGAATTCCAGAAACCCTGCGGCAAGTTACTCGAGTCGAGCCGGCAAGGGCTTGATCGATTGGGTAACGAACCCTGGGTCTCTTGTTTGTCGAGTGGAGTGATATCTCCTCGACTAATCGGTATACTCGAGTATTACCACCCGTGTTTCTTGAGGATTTTGGGCCCAGTAGGGGGTTTGAATGGTGGACGGAGAGTAGTTAAGTGGTGCGCTACTAGATTGGCTCCTTTACTTGAAAGTTGACGGAGTGTCACCTACTACGTGATCAAGCTCCTGATGATGAATGGAGGTTGGCTCCTGAGAGCCATTCGTATCCTTATGCTTTGGAATGATTATTGCTTATTGGATTATTGTTTATTTTGAAAAACTTTTACACTCGCTCATTTTGAGATTGCTACTTGACGTGTTATTGATCACTTTTATGAACTCTTCATGCTCGTTACTTTGCTATATCGAAAACTTGTAATTATAAATAATGGTCAATTTGCTATTTGGAACTTCACTGGGCATTTAGCTCATTCCACGCCATTTGTTTTCCTTACAGGGGTACGAGCGAGGCGTCAGATATGTAAAGACTAGCGTAACCTAGTTGTTTTTGACTTTTGACTTGTACTCGCGCTATCACTTGATTAGGATGGTTGTACTTGGATTGTATACACTTTGAACCAGTTTGGGTATATTGAGGTTTTGTATCTTGATTGTGCATCAGTGTAAATTATAAGATTGAATTGCGATATTATTTATGGTCTATGGAAGTATGCATGTGATACGAGTGAGTGAGTCCTGACTAGAGTTGGGTAGGCGGTCCGCCGAACCCTCTGGTATGCCTTTGGGGGAGGTGGGGCCGTCACACGCTCTGTTAATTGTTCTAGGATATCAGTCGTCCGATTAATGGTAGTAACCACTTGGTTACCCTCTATATTTTCTTGTCCCTGGATCGGTCCAGTTGTTGATCCTTGATCATTCACTTGAGGTTGGGTTTGCCTAGTCCCACACCCACGACCTGTACCACTCCTTCGTCCGTCCATAAATCCTAGTTATGTCTAATGCAAGAAATAAAATAATTACGCGAGAAAATAGTTAAAATAAGAGTTAACATGAAAATATTGGAAATAACAATAATTAACATGTATTAACACTTTAAAGTTCATACAATTAGCAAGTCATGGGGCATTTACAAAAAATATGGCATACAAGTGCCATAAAAAGTACATTTAGTCAGGCACGACAAAAGTAGGTTAAGTGCCTCAAAAGTAGACCACACAGTTAAATAAAATACAATGGCCTTTGAACTAGCATCACCCCAACTATTTCTAGCTACAAAAGTCAAAAGAGAGTCATCACTCCTAGTATAATTCTCAGCAGGACTATCAGGCGGAACCTCCTCCAGATCCTCCTCGAAAGGCTCCTCCTGAATCGGACTCTGAACAACCTCCATCACCTCATCGATTAACATAGTAGCATCTGCCAAGATCCCAGAAGCCCGATCTCGGACCTCCTTACCTATTCTAATCAATCGAGCTCTAGCCCTCTGAACCTCATCGTGAGCAGTCTCAGCCCTAGCCATCTCATCCACCACAGTCCCCTCTAGCTCTACAATCCTAGCACTCTGAGCGTTCGCCATAATGCTCAGCTCCTCGACCTCCTGAAGTAAAGCTCTATTGGTATTCACCAACTGACGACGCTCGTCGTCAAGGGATAGTACGAGGTCATTAGGGTACGCATATGTCACCCTACAAGGACATCGGAGAAATCTAGTAGAAAGCGAGTAACACACACGAGCTCCTCAACCAAGTGCTCGGTAGTAAATAGGTCTAAGAGGCTCTACGTGGCCATTAGCATGACCATTACCATTAGCAGCGTGTTCCCCATTACCATTCTCCATCCCTGCAAAACAACCACAATTTCCGGGTTAGAAACTGAAAGTCACTAACTCGCTCAAACCTTGCTTAAGGTATAACTAAGTTATCTCATTCCTATTCTCGAGAGTAAAGTCTCTAATATATCTCTTAAATAGATGTCAAAGTTAGTGCTCTGATACCAACTGTGACGCCTCCACTTCTCCCAAGGGTATCGGCGGAACGCCTGCCCAACTCTCGCCAGGACTCGATACAATTCCAATTCAAAATTAAGGATAACTAATCGAAAAATAAAAATCAAAGATATAAAGAAAAGTCGCTTCCTTAATACATCACAAGTTATCAAAAGTACATCAACATTTCTCAAAATGTACAACCTCCAAAAGTTGTCTGAACAATTACATTCAAAATCCTAATCAAAAGTCCATCAAGTTGGCTTCTCCAATTCTTTCCATTTCAGCTCCTGTTAAGGAAAACAAAACTAACGGGATGAGCTAATGCTCAGTGAGGCCAAGAAAAACATGCAAGCACGTAGTTCAAATAGCAATAATACTTATGCGAGAAATAAGCCATAACATTAAATAATTCACATTTTAATGTAACATACACTCAATAAGGATACATGAGCTCTCAGGAGTTAGATTCCACTTGCTTGGCCGATCCTCGATCATATACCTCCACGTGATGACACTCCGTCAATCGGGTAGGTATATTTAGTCCATAGAACACCACTTTACTTCACGAATCCCGTTCACCGTTGCACCCCCTGTTCCGGGCCCGCTCATCATTTTAAAAGACGATACTACTCGAGTATGCCAAGCAACATCTCTCAAATAGATCAAGTTTTACGAATATTTCATGGTTTACCAAGCTACTCGACCAGACCCATGCCAACTCGAGTCACAGGGCTAGCCTATAGGTTTGGGCGTCCCCCGAATATGAATACAAATCAAATACGAATATAAGTCGATGAGACAACGCTCCAATCGACGGTTTCAAATACAAATCACAAATTGCGAATCACAACCACAACACTTTACATGAGTCAAATATCGAATCACATAACGAATTTCGATCATAATTTCATGTAAAAGAGAACGAGTGCGATAAAGTAGACACTCGTTTCGGCAATTCAAATTCACATAATTCACAAGAAGCAATTCACGTATTTAACAACAAATCATGCACTTGACACTCACCAAGTCAGAAAGTGGGTAAGTGCTCAAACAAGCCTTTAGGCGTCCGCTTCGAGATTCTCTTGAAAATTCCCATGTGCGCCTGAGCAAATAACGAGTAATTTTCACTCACAACCATGCATTAATCAAGAAAGGATGTACACGTGTTTAGACTAAGTCAATGCCTTAAAGAGAACTAAATCTCTCAAAAATCGAGATTTAAAAGTGAGGATTTAAAGTCCCAAGAGAGACTTGCCTCTTCCATGAAATTGAGTTTAAAACGGTCTATTGATATCAAGAAAGAGCAACGAGTTCTCAAAAACTCATTTCTTAAGAAATCGGAAAGTTTCTGCTTTGTGCGTCAAATTTAGAAAAATCAGATCTTGCACTCAATAGGTCCAAAAATGAAAAGCTTTGTACCATTGGAAACTACGTCCGAAGTACTAAAATTTTCTAGAAGACACTTTTCCAGGATTCTAAACGGAAAGCACTTATTTTTCAGCTCAAAATTTCAGTTCCAAGAAGACAGGTTTGAACCAGTCTTGGTTTTCCAGCAATATTTGAAAATTTGGCATAATTCACAGAAAGTGAATCAGTCCTTGAAAGTAGTAACACAATAAGACTTCCAAACAAGGTTTCAAACACAACAAACAGAACTAAATTCAGAGTTCTGAGCATCAAGATATAATAGTCCCAAGTTGGATGAATTTTGCAAACTGATCAGAAATTTTCCAGATTTGAAGAGTCATCTTTGGGACATTATTTGGGCACTGAAATGATATTGAAATTACACCAAATTTGGTACACGTAAACTTCCATATGTGGACTACCTCTCTAGCAAATTTCACACAAAAATAACGTGGGAAGGCAGTTAACAAAATGACCAAAGTTCGTAAAATGTTTCAAGGCTAAACTTCCCTCTTGCTTTTCTTTCTTTTCAAACGTTTTGCACACTGAAATTTGCCCCAATTCGATCCATTTTTGAAACCAGGGTCCTAGAAACATTTAATAAGCAATTGATATCAAAATTTTCGAGACAAAACATCCCAAAACATCTCTGACCATTTGGCCAGCAAGAAGGGAAAAACTTTCCAGTTTTCCAGTTTTGTTGCACTTTCGAAATCAGATCACATCTCACTCAATACAAGTTCAAATTGGGAATGGTTGGTGGCGTTGGAAACTAGGTTCAACATGCTACATTTCATCAAGAGAAAATGTTTTCAAAATCAGTTCACAAGTGAGATATAATAGAGCCACAAGATACAGCTTCTCCATTCCTCTCGGACAGACAATCAGAATAGGATAGTCAAATTTGTTGAATCACTACGGTTTACTCATTTTGAACCAGCTGATGGTTTTATACCGTTAAAAAGCTACGAATGTCTAGTTTTGAATGCCGCTAACGGCACTTAATTTTGACTTTTGTACAGAGAGATATGTTCGAACAAAGACGTACTATTCGGCTGCCCAGATTACCATTTCCAGATTTCTTTCTTTTCGAAAACTCTAGTTTTGAGCAACCAATTGAAATGATTTTTGGTAGACACTTTGTACACACAATATACAACATATATCACTCAATTTCACAGTCAAATATGCATCAGAAATTCAAAATGCAAGCACGGTAACAACAGGACAGATTCGGCCAGCTTGCACTTCCATTTTCCTTCGATTTTTCTTTCACTTTCTAACAGTATTCATCTCAAATAACACATAAACAACCACAATCAACTAATTACATCTCAAGTCAGCTACCTATAATCCACCTCAAGACCACTATCCTAGTGATTAGAGCAAGAAATGAAATACCTCAAATCCGCTAGCCTATTTCGTGCTTAGGGTTTCAAACCCATACCATCTAAGCTTCATTCTTGAAGAATTTAGAAAGATTTGAGAAAGATGAAGGGTTACCTCTTAACCCTTGATGAAACCAGAAATTTCTCACCACAAAATCTCCAAGAAACTCCACTAGATGATGTCTTTCTCCAAACTAAAGTTGATCTCTAAGAGATTTTGAAGTTGGGTGCAAATTTGGAAGTGAAATGGAGCAAGATGAAGTGAAGCTTTCTTCTCTTCTTTTCCCTTTGTTGTTCGGCCGACCAAGAGAGGAAGAGAGAGAGTGTTTGGTAGGTATGAATCTTTCCTTGGAAGATTGGAGGGAAAAAGGTGCAAAAAGGTGTCCAAGGTCAAGTTTGAATAGTGCGCGAATAGTGTCCCGTACTACCACTTTTCTCTCTTGTATGTTTCACTTGTACACTAATTCTCAAATGTAATTCCTTTAATACTGTAATTATTCACTCTTAGTAGTCTAGTATAAGTTTCTTAAATCTCCACTTAGTCGTTTCGACGCAAAATATGTGAACTTCATATTCGCGCGCGATAAAGCGAAATTTAAAAGCGATTCACGTAACGATACTATACTTAACTAATACTAGGGTAAATAATTATTTTTAATTATTTCAGAATAAAACATGTGTCCTCACATCCTCTCCCCCTTAAGAGAATTTCGTCCACGAAATTCATACCTTGGTTTTGAAATAGATCTGGATATTTTCCTCGAATTTCTTCTTCTACTTCCCAAGTTTCTTTCTCTAGTCCGTGGTTCTTCCATAGGTCTTTCACCAACGGAATTCGCTTATTCCTCAATTCTTTCACTTTACGATCAAGAAGTTTTATCGGTTTCTCCTCATCGGGCAGTGCCTCATCGATCTCAATATTTTTCGATTGCAGAACATGAGATGGATCCGGATCATATTTCTTGAGTATCGATACGCGAAAAATATTGTGAATCTGAGATAAACTTATGGCAATTCCAACTTATAAGCCACATTCCTTACACATTGAAGGATCTTGTATGGTCCTACAAATTTCGGTTGCAACTACTTTCCTTTACCTGCCAACAAACTTGCTTTGAGAGGAGTGATCTTAAGAAAAACTTGGTTTCCAACCGCAAATTCTAAATCCTTCCTTCTATTGTCTGCATAGCTCTTCTGACGACTCTGTGCGGTTTGAATCCTCTAACGTATTAACTTCACTTTTTCTCGCGCCTCCTCAATCCAAGGCACTGTAGTTGGGTCTAAAATCTTTTGCTCACCTACTTCATCCCAACAAATCGGAGACCTACACTTTCGACCATAAAGTGCTTCATACGGAGCCATTTGAATAGATGCATGGAAACTATTATTATAAGTAAATTCCACCAATGTAAAATACTTACTCCAACTCTCTCCAAAATCCAAGATACAGGTTCTCAACATGTCCTCAAGAGTTTGAATTGTCCTCTCAGACTGTCCATCGGTCTGGGGATAGTAAGTAGTGCTAAAATTCAATTTAGTCCCTAACACTTCTTGCATCTTTTACCAGAACCGCGAGACAAATCTAGGGTCTCGATCGGACACAATACTTACAGGTATCCCGTGTAGCCTTATAATCTCATCCAAGTATAACTTAGTTAACTTCTCCAACGGGTACTTCATACTAATCGGCAGAAAGTGAGCCGATTTGGTCAATCTATCTACTATTACCCAAACTGCATCATGACCTCTTTGTGTCCTCGGCAATCTAGATACAAAGTCCATAGTGATATTTTTCCCACTTCCACTCAGGTATCTCTAAAGGTTGCAAAAGACCAGACGGTTTCTGATGCTCGGCTTTAACTTGCTAGCAGGTCAAGCAAGTTTGGATAAACTGGGCAATTTTCTTCTTCATGTTCTCCCACCAGTACAAACTCTTCAAGTCCTAGTACATTTTATTCCCTCCAGGATGTACTGTGTACTTAGATCGGTGTGCTTTCTCCAAAATTCCCTTTTTAAACCCTTCGTCCTTTCGCACTACTATATGATTTCGAAACCTTAGTATACCCTTCATTCCCAGATTAAAATCTGACTTTTCTCCTCTATTAATTTTTTTCAACCACTTTTGCACTTCAGGGTTCTTCTCTTGTGCTTCCTTGATATGTTCCAACAAAGTGGATTTCACGATAATGTTCCCAAGGATCACTTTTCTCGGTTCAAGATGAGGATTCCAACAACTAACCTCTTCCAACAAGTGCAATTCTTTAATCATCAATTGTGACAGCCCCACCTCCTCCTAAGGCGAACCAAAGGGTTCGGCGGACCGCCTGCCCAACTCTCGCCAGGACTACTAAGACGGTTATATACAACTCAGAACGTGTCGGAATATAGTAGCGCGCGTAAACAAAGCAAAAATCACGAAACAGAAAACGAAAATTGACACTGAAAGTGAATAGCGCCTGCTACGTCACCATCCGACCGGGACCCAATTGAATATAAGTATCTTCATATAATCCTTGAAAGGGACATATACAAGCCAAACATAACACATGAACATGAGTACACGCATTTATAAACCACATTCGTATTTTTAGAAATCAAAAGGAAACATTTGAATCCAAGTACAATTAGGGTTTCCAACCATTGAGGAGCTATACAAAATATCTAAACTAGCTCAACTCATGCTTCAAAATCACAGTTCCAAAAGTGGTTCCCTGTAAGGAAAACAAGAATAGCGGAACGGGGTGAGTTAGAAGCTCAATGAGGTACCAAAAGTATAATAGTGAAAATCATGAATAAACACTTTTAGGGCACATATACACATCAAGTAGGAGAAATGAACGAACACCACAATTTAAAGGATACAGGTGGCTCTCAGGAGCCAAATCCCCGTTGCAATACTTGATCCAGCCTCGTTGACCCTCCGTCAACGTTTACTGAAACACTCATGTCCGTAGACCCCTCTTACGCTAAAATCCCGTTCACCAAACATACCCCTTACCGGGCCCGAACGCCAAACAGGAACAGGAATGGTAATAATCGAGTATACCGGAATCAAGAGTCTCAATACTCAAAGATTTCATAAGAACAGGTACCCATGGATTGTCAATTTTCTCGACCAAGCCCTTGCATGGCTCGATTTAATTAACTCCCCATGAAGTTGAGCTCAGGTTTAACAGGAAAGTGGCTGGACTCACTTCCAAACGACATCATAACAAGCGCAAGTAACAGGTTCAAGTTCATAACAGGTACAAGTAATAGATTTCAGTTTATACAGCACAGGCAAGAGAACGAGTGTGATAATGTAGACCCTCGTCTCACTCAAAATAACAGAGTTCACAGTTATCCATGTCACAAATTTCAAGTATAGAGAAACCAAGTAAACAACAATCCAGGGGAGTGGTACACTCACCAGTTCCAACAAGGATAATTTCAAAAGTTTCCTTCTCAAGTGTGGCTTTACTCGCCGGCACCTCCTAGAACAAGCAAGGGTAAACACTTAAGACTTGACTCTAAGACCTAGTAAATGAAATTCGCAAGTAAGACTCGGTTACGAGTCATATGCCTATTCAAATGAACCAGTAATGTAGAGCAAAGAGGCAACTTCGGAATGAAAAGGTAACAATTGGTCTTAAAGGCATGAACAACCTCAAAGCCCTACCTACAATGACTGACCAACTCCAAATTTGAAGTAGAAAATGAAAGTAAAAGCAATACTAGGAAAATAGGATTTTCCAGTTTTACGCAACCCTATATGAACAATCATATCTCAAGTTTTGTAAGTCCAAAATTGATAAAAGTTATACCGTTAGAAAATACATTCAAAGGCCTACAACTTTCCAGAAAACACCATGGTAAGATTCAGAACGCAAGTCAGTCAAATTCAAGCCTCTAGTTGCAGCTTATCCAGTGAAAGACAGAACAGGTACAAATTTTTAGTCAAATTTGAAAAATCACCATAAATTGTATAGACAGAAACAGGGTCTGAAATTTACGTGGTTTATATCCCTATGAATCTAGTTTAAAACACAACAAACGGAACTCAATTCTGAATTTCTACATCAAGATATAGTAGATTCCCCAAGACTGCTCAAGGGTCCTGCGAAAATTTCAGCAGCACTTCCCCTAGATTTCCGTACTTTACCATGCAACCATCAACCACCAAATTTCATAACAAACAATCACCATTGCACATGCCAATCATAGTCTATGAAACACCCTTAAGATACAACCAATTGGTAGCTCCAAAACTACCCCCAATCATGGTCAAATTAAAACCCTAAAGCTGAAATTCTCCGTACAAAGCGGAAATTTTCCGCAACTAACTACAATTAACACACCAAAGTACCATTTAGACCATACCAAGCCATCATCCATGGCCAACCAACATTAATACTATAAAATCAGAAAAATCGTGAATAAAAATAAAAAGTCATCAATCTCTACCAAAAGTCATGAAATCTTTCACAAAATCATTTCGTTAACTATCACAAGTCACTAATTTTACATCATCAAGAACAAAGAAAGAATTCCGTAGCTACTCACCATGCAACCTCAAGAAAAGAAGCAACTTAGCACCTCCTCTTTCCAAACCACTCCACCAACTACCTTAATCCTACCTTACAAATGATTTTTATGGAGAAAGTTGGAGTTTTATCGGTTAGATTTGAAGATTGAGCAAGTTTGGGATGAAGAAAGTTGAAGGCTTCTCCTCTCTTTTCTCTCTAGGAGTTTCGGCCAAGAAGCTTGAAAAATGAAGATGATTTTGGTCAATTTTTGGTATTTAGTAAAGGTGATGAATAGTAAGTCAAATCCATCCTCCAATAGTTACATGACACTTGTCCATTCCTATGCTTGATCTCATTCTTTTGTCTCTCCTAACACCAATCCATTTAGGTAACACCTAATTATCTCTTAACACCTAGTAAATTAATCCCTGTATACAAAACTTACCCTAATCGGTCGAATTTTACCGCACTGACCCCACTAGCGGGTCCCACGTCCAGTATACACTCTTAATTTCTCATGAACTAACTTATACTAGAAAAATGATTTTAAAACTATATTTACGCATAAAAATTATCTAGAAAATTTTCCTAATAAAGCAAATATAGAAAAGGCGTGCAAGTAAATAAGATAAAGCCTAGAAAATAAGAAAATTTTCGGGTTCTCACACTCTCTCTCCTTTAAAAGAATTTCGTCCTCGAAATTTCTTATCACCCTTCTCTGGGATACAAAAATTGTACTACTTCCTTCTCACAGTCAAATTGAGCACCATACTGTTCATAGGGTTCTGTTCATCCGAATACAAATCTATCCAGCCTTGTTGTTTGTGTTATCCAACTTGTTTACTTGGTTTTCAAATCAGAATTTTGGCAAAACTTGTTGGAATTTTGTGAATCTTGAAGAGAACTTACAATAATCTTGAGCTTCTTGAATTCTTGACCACAATCTTGAAATTTCTGAAGTTCCTGACAACTTCCTTGAACGTTCTTGAAAGATCTTGGAGTTCTTGGTTGTTATTATTTGTGGACTTCCTTGTTTTGTGTCGCGGTTGATAGTTGTAGTCAAAAAAAAAAAAGACACAAAAAAAAAGAA